>NC_073355.2:35617500-35917500 GCF_027580225.2 Misgurnus anguillicaudatus
CTTCTGCATTAATGCTCTGGAGCCCTGTTGTGAAATTAAATTATGTACTTCTGATGAAACACTGAAGGTCACTTTCAATATTTCAAAAATATGTAACTGTAAACAGCAGTTACATTTCTGAACTCTTGCTTGAAGCTATTCACAAGTTTAAAGACTTCTCTCCATTAAAACTTCCTTCTGTCATCTGGGAATATAACCGCCGCAAGCAGTTTCATCTCCCTCAAACCTTCAAACTAAAGGTTTTTCATGGCTAATGCGCACCTTTCATGGTACACTAAAATGCATTATAAGGTCAATTCATCACATACTGTACAGTACATTAAAGAAAAACTTGTAGTAACATTAAACCTTTAACCCTAAAAATATGCACATTTTAGAAAAGATTTTATGCACCGTCTACTCGCTGACTGTCACACATTGCTATTAATTATGGCTAATGCATCTGTATGTCATTATTTGCATTTATAGATTATTTGACATTTCTATCTAAAGCTGTCATAATTGCACCCTTATATTGTTTAGCTTGACGCCAAAAATGCTTTCACATTATATTCGTTTAGTAAGAAGTCTATAATTTGCTCAGACAGAATTGTGTTGAGTCGATTTGAACGGAGAAAGCAGGCAGTCGAACCACACAGTGCAACAATAAAAGAAAGTGAATGTATGCGTTTGTGTGTATATGACCTGTACCCTGTTATAAAATCTTAAAGTCATATCAGAGACTTATCACCTGCTTGTCCTTCCTGGCAGGATTTTTCCGGATGTTGTGATTCAACAACAACACAGTCGACTCTAGACTGGTACTGAATACATATAATTTCATTTTCTCTCCTGTGGAGAAGTTTAAACGCATTCCTATTTTTGAAGGGGTCCCTTGAAACCAGACAGCAGATGGCTAAGAGCCAACCAGCAGTTTGGCTTTGTCTCTATATCCACTTTTGACTGTAAAATGCAACAGAATATTTAGTGAGGAACACTTTGCGCCCAGGAGGATATTCGCAGTTAAAAGGCAGATTTTAGATCGAAGGCGAAGTCCTGCTGTGTTTACTTGAACTGAATTGTTAAAACCAGTGCCAGATGCATTACATAATTTACTCTGTATCAATATCACAGAGTGCAGTCCTGAGAATGATCGGAGACTTGCGATGCAATTAAAAATCAAAGCTATACTATAAAAAGTGAAAAGTTGGATGAACTTAAATTACTTCAAAGCATCTCAAAAATTTAAGTTTTCTCCAACTTATTTTAAACTTTTTTTTACTTGTATATGCAATAACTTGTTAATCGCCTCAGATTCTGGTTGCCTTTCAGTGTTGATCCTACTTGATCTCAGTGCCGCCTTTGACACTCTTGATCACTCAATTTTAATTACTCTTCCTGAAACTGTTTTTGGTGTTTCAAACACTGTTCTTAATTGGTTTAAGTCTTACCTTTCTGATCGGAGGCAGTTTGTTGCCATGGGTGCATTTAGATCTGAGGTTAATGTTATGCAGTCAGGTGTCCCCCAGGGGTCAATTTTGGGCCCTCTTCATTTTGGTATCTATGTTTGTCCTCTTTGCCAACTTTTGAGATCACCTTGTCTAAAATTTCACTTCTATGCAGATGATACACGGATCTACATTCATTTTAGACCTAACGAAACGAAGAGTAATTTTCTTTCTGAGTGCATTTCTAAGATGAAGAATGGATGACAGAAAATTGTCTGTCTTAACAGTGAAAAGACTGAGATTATGCTTGTTGGTTCACCCCACCAACTACGAAAAGTATTGCCAAGTACTCTAAGGCAGTGTTTCCCAACCCTGGTCCTCGGGCACCCCCTCCCAGAAAGTTTCAGACGTCTCCCCACTCGAAACACCCGATTCCACTCATCAGCCTCCTTCCAAAATGGTAAAGACGTGTCCCTAACAAGCTGATGAGTTAAATCAGGTGTGTTCAATAAGGAGACATCTAAAACTTTCGGGGAGGGGGTGCCTGAGGACCAGGTTTGGGAAACACTGCTCTAAGAGGCCAATCACACCAAAAGTGTTTATGGCAGTTGCAGGCGCCTTTTTTGAATGATTTTCTATGGGTAGGGAGAGTTTGCGCGCCGTTTATGCACGCCGAGTGCCTTTCGGTTTTTGCCGCCAGCTGCAGCAAGCGCTTTTGAAGGAGCGCTGAGACCGGAGAAGCGCCCGACCCTTTGCGTCTTTCCATTGTCCAATCGAATGAGGGGAGAGGCGGGCTTTACGTTGTGGTGAGGGAAGTTAACAGTTGCTTTGAAGAACCGGACTCTACTCGCTCACTCTCTCCTGCGTGTTTGTGCACCTCTCACCCTCAAACAAGGTTAGAGCAGGCGCCCTCTTTTCAAAGTTTCTGCTAATATGACAGTTAACAGCAAAAGAGCGCTCACGCTATTTGATTGACAAGACAGCTGACTCGGTGGTTGCTTAGCAATATAATAAGCTGTCTGGCGTTTCCAAGCGTTTAAAGCACTTTTGGTGTGATTAGCCCCTAACTGGGTTCAAATCTGGAGTTTCAAACTAAATTGAGGAATCTAGGAGTGCTTTTTAATGCCAGTCTAACGTTTAAGCCTCATTTTCTGAATACTGTTAAAATGTCATTCTTCCATTTTAGACATATTGCGTCCAATGATGTCTTTTAATATTGCTGAGAAATTGAGAAACTTTCGTGTTTCCTCTTATTGATTAATGCAATGTTAAGACAAAGAAAATTTTCTGTCATCCATTCTTTCATCTTAGTAATGCACTTAGAAAGAAAATTAACTGTTGTTAGGTCTAAAATGAATGTAGATCCGTGTATCATCTGCATAGAAGTGACATTTTAGACAAGGTGATCTCAAAGGTTGCCCAAGAGGATAAACATAGATATTAAAAAGAAGAGGGCCCAAAATTGACCCCTGTGGAACACCTGACTGCACAACATTAACCTCAGATCTAAATGCATCCATGGCAACAAACTGCTTCCGATCGAAAAAGTAAGACTTGGTTTAAGTAAGAACAGTGTTTGAAAAATTAAATTAAAATTGACTGTTCAACAGTGTGAAAGGCGGCACTGAGATCAAGTAGGATCAAAACTGAAAGACAGACAGAATCTGAGGTGATTAACAAGTTATTGCATATACAAGTACAAAAAAGTTTAAAATAAGTTGAAGAAAAATGTAATTTTTGAGGTGCTTTGAAGTAATTTAAGTTGATCCAAATTTTCACTTTTTACAGTGTAGCTTTGATTTTTAATTGCATTGCAAGGCATTGCATGGTCTGGCACCTTAATACTTGACAGAGTTTTTAACTAAATATACTCCAACACGTGATCTTTATTCCTCTGAAACTGGTCTTTTAACTGATCCCTCAACTCAGTTAAAATTAATGGGAGACAGGGCTTGTTCCTCATTAGCTCCAAAACTTTGGAATTCTTTACCAGTTGAGATTAGGCAAGCAAAATCTTTTGGTATTTTTAAATCTCAGGTCAAAACTCATTTTTTATGTAAGCTTTTAATTGATTTGTTGCCTTTTATCTTGGTTTTACAGTGTATAATGTTTCTTCAATCTTAATCATTTGTGTTTTGTATATGTGTTGTTTTAACTGTTTATGTACATTGCTTTAAGATGTACATTTTAAAGACGCTCATTCTGGCGTATTAATCAAGGACTTTGATGTCGTAACGTGGCTGCAGCAGGCACAATGATATTACGCAGCGCCTAAAAATAGTCCCCTGCTATTGAAAGTTACCAAGGGGACTACTTTCGGGCAGTGCATAATATCACTACACCGAGTACATTTTTACGAGCGTAAGAGTGGTTTTAGGTTTAAATTTTGCTTACATTTAGAAGACATTTTGATACAAAAGTGTCTGTTGAATCACGATTTATTCGTGATAACATCTGTATGCACATCTCACTCACAAAGCTTGTGCGTACGCATGCTTAGTGAACGAGACCCATTGATCTTAAACTTTAATCTTAAAACTGTCTGCACATTTGTAGATTATATGTGCACTGCAGATCAGTGGGCTCTCTATAAACGTTTGGGACTGAATAAAATTGAACTGAATAAAAAAAGAATATGTCTGCCTATGATTACCTCATCAAAGCAAATTTACAGCCTAATGTACCATTGAAATGGTTTCGGATGAATAATTGAAGATAAACTGCTTGCAAGTACTTACAGTTTTTTCCGTTGCTAACAAGCATTGTTCAATACTGAAAGCACTGCGAAACAGAAGTAAGTGCAGACTTGAACCATTTTTCATTGCTTTCACACAAAATGCATTCAGTGACCACACTTTTCAAAATTCATGAACTCTTTCTCATTTATACTCCACAATATGCAAAATAGGGGAGAGCAGGGCACAACACTTTTTGGTTTTAGCTCAATCGTTAAAAATATTTGCGTTTGATTAATTATATTTTTACACAAGCAACACACACATCTCTGCTACAAATGAACATTTAAAGTTTGTTTCTATTGCTTAAAATTCTTGGACAATTACACCAAACATGACAGAAGTGCCCCATAGGTGAGGTTCATTGTAACAGGCAGGGGGTTAGTTTTAACATTTGCTAAAAATGAAGTTTGCAAGTAAATATTTCAATACTATTTTGTCTATATAATTAAAGTGGATATTGTTTATATATCTGTCTAGGTATCCACACTGTATTCATTCATCCAGCCCTTTTCTAACAATAGTTCAATTATAAATGGATACAAATGTGTAAAAAAAAGCAGCACAATTATGACAAAAACATTTTTTTTATATGTGACCCAGTCTGTAAAAGCCATACTAAAGTCGCAAAATCAAATTCTGAGTTAATGAAAATCAAAGTCTGATATTAGTCATTCATTTCATTATGCTTTTAATCTTTGACGTGACCTTATTCAATCAATATTAAAGATATGAACAAAATTCAATTTTGACAGTCAGATTTATTTTGTTGGCAGCCAGCAATCATTTGTGTGTAGCTTATTTTAAACAACGAAAATAATTACGTTAACGTTAGCTGTTTTCATATCGTAAGTGCTGAGGGGTTAGTTGTAACCTAGCGTTACAATTAAGCCCGCTGGGTCAACATATTTTTAAGCCTACCAAAAAAGCTGCTAAGAGCTGCAGACATATTTCAAAACGATGTTATGTTTTAGTCTACAAGACACTGATTAAAATGACATAAGATTGGTTTTGGTATCTTACACACCCAACTCAGAAACCGAAAAAAACATATGATGAAAAAATGTACTTGCATGCCACCAAAAATCTCTTTCATCAATAACTCTCTGGGAAAACATTATACATTTCCATAAATTTGCGGGAGACCAAAAAAACATCCCTCAACCCTGTGCAATAATGTAAACAACCCCATGTTAGTTTTTTGCCCCGAGCACCCCTACTATGTATTTTCAGCACATTCTTCTAATGCTAACGGCATTCAAAATGGTTAAAAACGCATTCAAAATAGAATGATGGCAAATTCCAAGCATTTATACAGTAATTATTTTAAAATATTCTCAATTTTATAGCTGAAAAAATAATCATTATAAGCTAAATTTAGCTGAAATTCCATCCTTCTGTCTCATTACCATGATTTAGTAAAATGGAATAGCTTGGAACTGAATTTGTTGGCAAATATGGATGAAAGAAGAGCGGTTCAGAGAAGATACTTTACTTTCCAAGATGCATTGCCAGAGACGACATCAGATGTGATGTTGATGAGAACTTGTGGCCAAATGCAAGATAGAAAGCAGACACGAACTTCACTGTAATTTACCATAATGAACAACTACACATGTTGTTACAGTAATGTGTAGAATGGATTTTTTTGTATTATCATTGAAGCACTGGAATTTTTTATTCTCTTTTTTTCACATTTTGGTTGTAATTTTCAAGTACTATGTTCATAAAAAAACATTCGCTTGGTACATTTCTTGAATCATCCTCGACATTTGTAAAACAGTAAGTGCAAAACAATTCGTGCAAATAGCAAAACACCATGGATCACCTTGGTCTCTTGCTCAAAATCCTTAGTTCATCTCTCTAAAGTAAATATCTGTGTCCTTGAACATGTCTGTGCCATTAGAATGACAAGTCCTTGTGTCATTGTGCACGGATAAGACAGTCAAATTGCTTAGTCATGTTGTCAATATAAAAGTTTACTCTTGAAGGATGTTCTGTGGTAAACTATTGCTAAAGTTTTGGTGAAAATTACTGGATGTGCATGTGGGAGTTGATTGCAAGAGACTGGACAAGATTCACATTTAAGTTTTTAATGTATGTACTGCAATTTATTGACAGATTATGGGCTCTATCTTACACCTGGCGCCATGCAGCGCAATGCGCGACGCAAGTGTCTTTTGCTAGTTTCCACCCTGCGCAATTATAATTTTCAGGTTTAGCACCACGTAGTTTAAATAGCAAATGCATTTGCGCCCCCTTTTGCGCTGATGGGTGTTTTGGTCTGAAAACAAGGTGTTCAGGCGCATTGTTGGCGCGTTGCTATTTTGAGGCAACTAAAATAGACTACGCCATTGACCAACAAAAACCTGCTCTAAAGTCAATGGCGCAATATGTTTTTTGTTATTTAAAGGACGACAACGCAGGTTTGCTTATCACACACATGAATGCACAGCAGCACAAAAACGTTTTTAAATATGAAAGATTAAAGGATTGAATGTAAAAGATTATTATTGAGTCTCTTGGACATAAATGAGGACTAATTATGAGAAGGCGCAAAGAGCTGCTTCACCTGTAGCCTGGTAAGTAAATAAATGCTTTGCTTTAAACAAATGCATCTCTTTTTAAATGTTTTTTTTTAAATGCTACCTCACAGATTTATTGTATATGATGACTCTGTACCTGTGGATATGGTGAGATGAGAAACATTTTTAAGTAATGCTTAAAAAAACTGACGCTGTCCAAATGCTGAAACATGCCGAGAGCCGTTTGTAAATTCTTTATCTCCTGTTTGTAACAAATAAAGTATTTTTACAGTACAAACCTTTTATTACATACTTGTAAATTATTTTTAGTTGATATTGGATAGCCATACATTTAAAGCAACTAAAAGTCTGCTTTTTTACTTCCATGACTAAAAGAAAACGGGTTTTAAAGGTTTTAATGAACAAATATCAATTTCAATACAAGTGAAAAACAACACAATTATTTAACATTAATCTTAAACTGGGGATCTTCTTCCTCCGCTTAGTTTTTCAGTTTACAAAGTCCGTCATCTAAATAGGGATTAGACATAGCGCCAGCGCAACAGGCTTTTAAAGGAGATGAGAGCTGAGACTGTAATAGGTTTATTGCACGTTACGCCCAAAATACTCCCATTAATCATTAAAAAAATAGGACCAACCCTTTTCGACCATGCGCTCGGCGCACAAACCATTTTTCCCGTCGTTAAATTAGCAAAAGTGGATTCGGACACGCCCATTTAGACGTTGCACTTTAGACAATACGCTTAGATCGTTAAAATAGGGCCCTATGTCATTGCGATACAGAAAGGAAAAGACAGTACAGCATAGTACAAAGAAAAAAAAGTAGAAATGTGAACTAGGAATTACAGCAAATTGGGAGCAATTTACCAATTTAGGGCAGACTTAGAAAAAAAGTCTAATGGAAATGTATAGAAATATGCTTGACGCATTATGTGAACTTGTTCAAGCACTTTGCATGTAAAGACTATGTTATGAACTATGAATATGCTATGAACTAATGTTTACAGTTTTTCTCAGTCGCTTTGGTGCATTTCTCACATCACTACTTACATTTGCACAACAGTTAATGCAGTTCTCAAACTGCAAAACCTGGTTGATAACTGCGTGTCACTTGCTCAAAATGGATATGCATTCATCAAAAGCAAGTATTCATGTCAATGAAAGTGTCTGTGTCATCAAGATGAAAAGTCCTGACGCCATTGTTTATGAACAAGATAGTCAAATAGCTTAGTCATGTTTTCATTATGACAGTTTACTTTATAAATGTTTTCCAATGCAAAAAACTCTTGGTGACATTACCTGAAAATGCTCAAGACAGCACTATATACTACAGTATTTTCACAGCTATTTGAAAAATACCGTAAAGTTACACATTACTGTATTTAGTGAGGTAACGGAGTACACGACACGATGAATATGTATGTTTCACATTTTTACTGCATAATGCTCTTTGCAATTCTAATTTGTTCACAGCATTGTGCAAAAGAAAAAAAATACACCCTTATTTACAACAAACATAAAAGCCCTTTGGGTGTGCACAACTGTAAACAATATTGCAGTACATATTGGAACTGAACATACAACATACATGGGTGATTCTCACGAAAACTTGGTTTTAAAAATGTCAAGCATGAAAGTGTAAAAATTACGTAAATTTACTTTTTTCCCACCAGACATTGAAAAACAAAGTCTGGAGTAAATGGGAACATTAATTTAAAAACTTTTACTTATCATTTAACACTTTTTGTAACATAATTTAAAAAATTAGTCCTAAAAAACTCATTACCGCAACAGTCAGAAAACATCAACACTGACATATTTTCAAAATGACATGACAAACCTGAAAGAACATAATTTGGAGATTCTGCACATGCATTTAAAATCAAAGTATTATGCTTCTATTAATTAAATTAACATTTAATAAGCATCTGTTGCGGTAATGATAATCAAAATGTCGTGTAAGCATTCTGACAAGACAATATTTCAAATTAACTGTAAAAAAATGATCTTACCTGGTAGCCATCTTGAAGTAACTGGTCCATGTGCTTGGTCACTCAAAATCAAACTTTATTAAAATTCTGTATGTGTGCTTAAACTGTTCTCAAAAAGTGTTGCGGAGGATGAGAACATCAGGCATGGACACATCATTTTCCTAATTTTTCTTCATTATTATTATACATGAATATTCAGTAAATATTTTTTCTGTCATCTAAAGTAGTCTAGCAAAACATCCATTTATTTTTTTTCTTAATATTTTTGTGTTAATTTGATTAAATTACAACATAACGCATGTTCAAACACAGCCGGACACATTGCGGTAATGAGAATTTCAGCAGAAAATGAGATAAAATTTCCAATTATAAATTCTTATGTTGAAATCACACATTGTGCAAGCTAGAACACAGTATTGTGTTAATTCTGATGCTTTTTAATGTTACTATTTTACACATTTTAAAGCTAAAATCATTAGTGCCGGGGTGTTTCAATGGTTTCGTGAGAATCACCCACATAGTACTGTAATCATTCTTGCACATCCAGACATTCGTCTCTGTCTGGCCACATAATTTCAGAAATTGTTCAATTTAGGAGACAATTTTGAAAAAAAAAATATTTTGACAACTAGTTTAACATTTTTGAATGTAATGACTCAAGCAATAAAATGAGGACTATTAGTTTTATATGGAATGAGTATACAGCATTCACAAGTATAGTTAATTTTGACTGGCATGACATAAGCAAATGATAATGTTATAAAACTGCAGAGAATTGTATAAAAGCAATAGATGCATGCCCAAAAGCATTTGCAATTTGTTCGATGGAATGAGAAACTGCTGCTATGATGTGCACAAATGACTAAATGTTGTGGAGGTTGAACTAAGTGTTGTGCAAATGTAAATAGTGATGTGAGAAATGCACCAAAGCGACTGAGAAAAACTGCAATGTTGTGGGAGTGAGACGATCCAACAGAGACTCATTATAATCAATTTTGACCAACATGACAACAAAAGCAATTGATAATGTAGGAAAAAGCAGAGAATTGTACATAATCATTTGCATGGAGGAACCAAAGCATTTGCAACTTCTTTAAAGAAATGAGAAACTGCTTTTTTAATGTGCACAAGTGACATGATGTGAAGACTGAACAGGTAGAGAATTTCAATTCTGATCTGAGAAATGTACCAAAGCGACTTAGAAAAGCTGTAATTTCTGAATCATTCTTGTTACAAATGCTTTCAATAACGTGAAACGGTGTTACAGTTTTATATATTAAGCACTGATTTATGTGGAAAATCAGTTTTGTCCAACATTCATGCTGGAAGTGCTGACTGTAAATGTGATTTTAGTATTGAACAATGCTTGTTAGCAACTGAGAAAAGTAAATAAAATCCATTCTACACATTACTGTAACAACATGTGTAGTTGTTCATTATTGTAAATTACAGTGAAGTTCGTGTCTGCTTTCTATCTTGCATTTGGCCACAAGTTCTCATCAACATCACATCTGATGTCGTCTCTGGCAATGCATCTTGGAAAGTAAAGTATCTTCTCTGAACCGCTCTTCTTTCATCCATATTTGCCAACAAATTCAGTTCCAAACTATCCCATTTGACTAAATCATGGTAATGATACAGAAGGCCGAACAGCTGTGTGGAATTTCAGCTAAAATTGCAAGTAGTTTATAATGATTATTTTTTAGATCTTCAGCTATAAAATTGAGAATATTTTAAAATAATTACTGTATAAATGCTTGGAATTTGCCATCATTCTATTTTGAATGCAGTGTGTTAGCATTAGAAAAATGTGTTGAAAATACATAGGCTATATTTTACATGTTATGGAGTATGAATGGGAAAAGAGTTCCTGAATTTTGAAAAGTGTGGTCACTGAATGCTTTTTGGTCTGAAAGCAATGAAAAAATGCCCAATGAAATGAAAAAGGTTCAAACTTGGGCACTGCCTTTTAATATTGACCAACGCTTCTTAGCAACTGAAAAAAACCCTGTAAAAGTAATATGCATGAAGTAAACAGTTTATTGAGGACCAGATTATAAAATAAAAAAAATAAAAATAGATTCAAGCACTTTCAATGACCTGTATCTATGTATGTATGTTTTTAAAAACTTCCCATGGCCTTGATTATTTTCCCCCAGATTCACATTTATATGTGTGTGAATATTTACAGTATATGTACTGTGTTGGTGTAAATGTATGTGCGTGTTTGTATGTGTATATGAACAACCGTTCTGGAAGGCTGCACTCCAGACATCACGTCAGCTCAATCAGAGATGAGTGTTTGAGTGCTTACCTTGCAGGGAGCAGCTAGCTGACCAGGGTGGGATGGCATCACGTCTCTGGTAAAAGAGGATGTAAGCTGTGCGGGTGCACACTTCACCCTCAGGCACAGGTTCAACGGTGCTGTCATCATAAGAGTACCACTGCCCGTCCACTGAATTCCTGCAGTAAGCTGATCAAGAAATAAAACATGCATCCAATTATAAACTAAAGTAAATCAAGTTTTTTCATGGCAAATTGCACACCTTTTATGGTACACTAAAAATGAATAAGGTAAATTAATCACATATGTACAGTACATTAAAGAAAAGCTTTTAACTCTAAAACAATGTAAATTTGATACTTATTATAGAAAAGATTTCATGCACCGTCTACGACGCACATTGCTATTAATTATGGTTAATGCATCTACATCATTTTTTGCATTTATAGATTATTCGACTTTTTTATTGTATTTAGATTACTTATTCACAACAAAAACTGTCATATTTGTGTGGTATGTTTCGTATACGCTCTTTACTTTACAGTGTGGGGTTACTATAGCTTCCTCTGAATCGACAGACACTTTTTTGACAGATTCCCGACATCCTCATTAGGCTGGAATATTATACCATTCCTGTAGGGCGGAGAGGAGCTGTCTGCTTTGACACGGCTGACCCTTTTTTACATGCCTTTTAACTTTATTTTAGAGTGGTCCAGTTGTAGCGAGATCAGAACCGAAGGTGTCTGTAACATCACTTTACACACGATGCACCTGTCTGCTCCAAATAGTCGGTGCAGATGTTGGTGGTTATTATATTGCTAAAATGTGAATTCTCTGGAAGGGCTGTCACATTCGTGAAAAGTCAGGCATTTTTTTCTTGTTTGTGAATCCATGACTTGGACAAGACTCTCGTCACTGATGCTCAAGCTTCTTGCAGCATCACTATGAATGCATTGCGCTGCGGGAATGGCATCATTTTGGACGAATTTCTCTGAGGTTTCTTTTTGAAACTAAGACATTTGCATAATTCTTTTAGTTAAAAGTGTAAAGGTGCGAGGGGAACTATATACATCCACTAATAATCATCTTGTGACTGCTTAAGATGAAAGTTAAAGCAACACCAAAGAGTTTTTGCTCTTTGCTCCCCCTACAGGTTAGAAGCGTAATTGTCCATTACCACTGTCATAAATACTGAGGCATAGCTGGCTCTGATTGGATTGTAGGTCTGCCGTCAAGCAAGTTTTTGTAGTATTCACTCGGACTACAGGACCGCTACCCGACGGTTGGAAACTTCTTTAGTGGGGTTTTGGCCGATAGAGGGCTGCAAAGCGAATGTGAAAGTGCCATTCACCCTGTTACGAGTGGATGAACGACTGAAACTTTTTTGGAAGCGTTATTTTAAGGTAAAAAAAACTCTTTGGTGTTGCTTTAAAACGGTTCAGTAATGTGTCACAGTATCATTTCAGTATTAACCGCAAACGTCTGAGAGTTGGTTTGACCTGGGAGGCTTTTGAAAATGTCTTAATAAATGAAAAAATGTCCTTCGTACTTAAAATTGGAACTTGGGCACTTGATCTTATGAACCGTAATTTAAAACAGCATCTAATTTACCAAGAAAACATCTCAGAACCATAAAGGCCGAAGTATAGTAAATTTTTGACGTGCATGTGAAGGTCTGCGTACAAGGCGTGTGATGCATTTATACACAAAAGTTGTACTTGCACCTACAGGAGAATATAGCAGTGGCGGCTCGTGACTGCTCATCCAAGGGACACTAATTCAAAATAAGTGTTCGGGGTGTCATGTGTGTTGCTTGTGTTTTCAAAATATGTGTTTGTTGCGTCATGTGAACCATGTGCATCACATGTTTTGTCAAAATAAGTGCCAGCTGCACACGCGTCAAAAACGTTTATGATAAAAGAGACGCTCACGTTCACAAAATACACGCAAGACACTCCATTAAAGGCGGAGTCCACGATGTTTAAAAAACGCTTTGGAAAAGGAGACGGGCCGACTACCAAAACACACTTATAGCCAATCAGCAGTAAGGAGCGTGTCTACTAACCGACATCCTTGCCGGGTTGCGTATGTGTGGGGCGGGTCTATCAACAGAAGGTCCAGATTCTATTGGGGTAGCGGCGTGTTTGTTTAGGTGATTTCAAATATCAAGATTGGCTTTCAAACATCGTGGACTCCGCCTTTAACACTAAACTCTGATTACGCATGAGATCTGACAAACGCGTCTTTTTTATCATAAACCCTTTATTTTTCAGCTGTAAGCCACCACTGAGCACACAGTTATTTTGAAAACATGCTTCTTTTTTTTTAAAACACTGAGCTCCCATTACAAACAACAAAAAATATGATAGCCTCAGGAAAACGCTTCGGTGAAAAACACAGCCTTGGGCTGTCTAAAGCTATGCATTTATGTGCTCACACACACCTGTGTAGTGACCTCCGTGCATGCCTCCGTGATGGTTACAGACCGCATACAGATCGTACAAAAAGCCCGACGATCGTCTGCTTGCCTCCCCCCCGTGATAGGCCTGTTTGGAGCCAGATGGCAGTCGGGTGCTTGTACTCCTCTTGACCACATGCCGACCCATATCGAGACCCATGAGGGGGAAGTTCACTTGTGTGGAGAGCTTGTTGCGGCGCTCTCCCACTTGTCGGAAGCGCTTGAGGTGAAGGATGAGGATGTCGGGTAGCGTCCACAGACCCATCTGCACCATGCCCTGCTGTAGCTGCTTACAATGAGGGCACTTCCAGGCATCGTCAGGAGCCAACTGATAAAAATAAGAGATTATTAGAGGTTAACTTGACCTAGCCATGATAACATTGATATCGACCTCATATAGTAATGTATAAACAAGTCATTCTCATTCTTTAGCAAATAAATAAGTCTATTAAATGTTGCCTCTAGATTTATTTTTTCATTGCACAACAGTGGGCATTATGTGAAATAACAAAAGATTATGAACAAAAGGTTTTTGTCTTTTGTTTTTTACTTGTTCTTCTTTGGTGTACAGCTCGAAACACTCGTCCAGCGTGCAGCTGTGTTGCTGAACGTGATGTTGCTGTTGAGCTCGAACGCTTTCAGAGTCCTTCACCACCTCCTCATGGATATTACCAAACAAACTACACACATGCGCACACACACACATACACAAAGTGAGCTTCACAATACATTGCAGATGGAGTACTTGGTCTTTGCTCATGTTTGTATAGGAATTGAAATATTTTACCAGTCTTTGATTCGGTGTTCCCACTCCACTACAAGCTTGACATGTGGAGCTCCACCTGAGGCACAAAGCTTCAAAGCTCTGAGGAGAAATCACAAAGCCAATGCATTTACAGTCATTCTCTCACATGTACACATGCTTGACCAAAGTCCCTTTAGGGAAGTCACGCCACTAATCGGCCATGTTTGCAATGCCACAGGGCAGTTATTTCAATCATGTAAGGCTAAAGTCTTTATCTACTTGAATGGGAAAAAGATATCTGTAAAATCACATTTTATTCACATTTCATCAAAAATCGACATTTTTGTGTAACATTGACCTTGGTATCGCAGTCTAAATTCTAAATATTTTGTTTATTCTCCGCCTCCCTCTCGGCTTGCCAGACACATGCAGGGGCACAACTGACAATGGAAAGCATATGTTTATCTTTGCAATTTTATGTTTGCAATGTTTTTGTTGATTGCAAATTACAAACCCGGTTGTGTGGACATTTATACCTCAATCTGCAATGTTCCTTTGCAGTCTTATTATAGGCAAACATGATAACCGAACTTTCGAAATACACTTTTGGATAAATTGGCAGTGACAGGATCACACAGACCAAAACAAAAATAGACATTCTGACCAGTTACTACCATGTCAAAAACAAGGATAACTGGCTTATCAGTCATTTTTGATTGATGATTGGTTTGTTTTAAGTAGAAGGCGGGACTTCTGTTGTTAGATTGGCCATATTGAGTGTTGCATTGTCCCCTATTCCTAGTAATATCAGTGCTCAATCTTGCTATAATTATTGTTTTATATCATATATAGGCTGTTAAAATATGTGTTTGGTGCGTCATGTGTGCATCTCGTCATGTCAAAATATTTGTTCGGTGCGTCGTGTGTGTGGCTCATCATGTCAAAATATGTGTTCGGTGCGTCATGTGTGTGACTCATCATGTCAAAATATTTGTTTGGTGCGTCATGTGTGTGGCTCTTCATGCTAAAATATGTGTCCGGTGCACTGCAAGGGTGTGGCTCGTCATGTCAAAATATGTGCTTGATGTGTCGTGTGTAGCTCATCATGTCAAAATATGTGCTTGATGTGTCGTGTGTAGCTCGTCATGTCAAAATATGTGTTCGGTGCATCGTGTGTGCGGCTCTTCATGTAAAAATATGTGTTTGTTGTGTCATGTTTGTGGCTTGTCATGTCAAAATGTGTGTTCGGTACATCATGTGTGTGGCTCGTCATGTCAAAATATATGTTCATTGCGTTGTGTGTGTGGCTTGTCATGTCAAAATAAGTGTTTGGTCTGTCATGTGTGCATCTTGTCATGTCAAAATATTTGTTCGGTGCGTCATGTGTGCATCTCGTCATGTCAAAATATGTGTTTGGTGCGTCATGTGTGCATCTCGTCATGTCAATAATATATGTGTTCGGTGCGTCATGTGTGGCTCATCATGTCAAAATATGTGTTCAGTGCGCCACGTTTGTGGCTCGTCATGTCAAACTGTGTTTTCTCCGTCATGTGTGTGGCTCGTCATGTCAAAATATGTGTTCAGTGCGTTATGTGTGTGGCTTGTCATGTCAAAATATGTGTTTGTTGCGTCGTGTGTGGCTCGTCATGTCAAAATATGTGTTTGGTGCGTCATGTGTGCATCTTGTCATGTCAAAATATGTGTTCGGTGCGTCATGTGTGTGGCTCATCATGTCACAATAGGTGTTTGGTGCGTCATATGTGTGGCTCGTCATATCAAAATAGGTGTTCGGTGTGTCATGTGTATGGCTCATCATGTCATAATGTGTGTTCAGTGCGTCATGTGTGTGGCTTGGCATGTCAAAATATGTGTTCAGTGCATCATGTATGTGGCTCGTCATGTCAAAATATGTGTTCAGTGCGCCGTGTGTGTGGCTGGTCATGTCAAAATATGTGTTCAGTGTGTCATGTGTGTGGCACGTCATGTCAAAATGTGTTCGGTGCGTCATGTGTGTTGCTCGGCATATCAAAATATGTGTCCAGTGTCATGTGTGTTTCTCGTCATGTCAAAATGTGTTTGGTGCGTCATGTGTGTGATTCATCATGTCAAAGTATGTGCTTGGTGTGTCATATGTAGCTCGTCATGTCAGAATATGTGTTAGGTGCATCATGTGTGCATCTCATCATGTCAAAATATTTGTTTGGTGCGTCATGTGTGTGGCTCGTCATGTCAAAATATTTGTATGGTGCGTGATGTGTGCATCTCGTCATGTCAAAATATGTGTTCAGTGCATCATGTGTGTGGCTCATCATGTCAAAATAGGTGTTCGGTGTGTCGTGTGTGGCTCGTCATGTCAAAATGTGTGTTCGGTGCGTCATGTGTGCGGTTCGTCATATCAAAATATGTGTTCTGTGCGCCACGTGTGTGGCTCGTCATGTCAAACTGTGTTTTCCGCGTCATGTGTGCGGCTCGTCATGTAAAAATATGTGTGCGGTGCGTCATGTGTGTGGTTTGTCATGTCAAAATATGTGTTTAGTCCGTCTTGTATGCATCTTGTTATGTCAAAATATGTGTTTGGTGCGTCATGTGTGCATCTCGTCATGTCAAAATATGTTTTTGGTGCGTCATGTGTGCATCTCGTCATGTCAATAATATGTGTGTTCGGTGCATCATGTGTGGCTCATCATGTCAAAATATGTGTTCAAAGCGTCATGTGTGTGGCTCGTCATGTCAAAATGTGTGTTCAGTGTGTCATATGTGTGTGGCTTGTCATGTCAAAATATGTGTTCAGTGTGTCGTGTGTGGCTCGTCATGTCAAAATATATGTTTGATGCGTCATGTGTGCATCTCGTCATGTCAAAATATTTGTTTGGTGCGTCATGTGTGCATCTCGTCATGTCAAAATATTTGTTCGGTGCGTCGTGTTTGGCTCATCATGTCAAAATATTTGTTTGGTGCGTCATGTGTGCATCCCGTCATGTCAAAATATTTGTTCGGTGCGTCGGGTGTGCAGCTCGTCATGTCAAAATATGTGTTCGGTGCGTCGTGTGTGTGTCTTGTCATGTAAAAATATGTGTTCGGTGTGTCATGTGTGTGGCTCGTCATGTAAAAATATGTGTTTGATGCGTCATGTGTGCATCTCGTCCTGTCAAAATATTTGTTTGGTGCATCATGTGTGCATCCCGTCATGTCAAAATATTTGTTCGGTGCGTCATGTGTGTGGCTCATCATGTCAAAATATTTGTTTGGTGCGTCATGTGTGCATCCCGTCATGTCAAAATATTTGTTTGGTGCGTCATGTGTGTGGCTCGTCATGCAAAATATGTGTTCGGTGCGTCATGTGTGTGGCTCGTCATGTCAATATATGTCTTGGGTGTGTCGTGTGTGTGGCTCGTCATGTCAAAATATGTGTTCGGTGTGTCATGTGTGGCTCGTCATGTCAAAATATGTGATTGATGTGTCGTGTGTGTCTCGTCATGTCAAAATATGTGTTCAGTGCATCATGTATGTGGCTCATCATGTCAAAATATGTGTTTGTTGCGTCATGTGTGCGGCTTGTCATGTAAAAATATGTGTGCGGTGCATCATGTGTGTGGCTTGTCATGTCAAAATATGTGTTTGGTGCGTCATGTGTGCGGCGTGTCATGTCAAAATAGGTGTTCGGTGCGTCATGTGTGCATCTCGTCATGTCAAAATATGTGTTCTGTGCGCCATGTGTGCATCTCATCATGTCAAACTGTGTATTCTGCGTCACGTGTGTGGCTCGTCATGTCAAAATATGTG
Source organism: Misgurnus anguillicaudatus (assembly GCF_027580225.2). Lineage (NCBI taxonomy): Eukaryota > Metazoa > Chordata > Actinopteri > Cypriniformes > Cobitidae > Misgurnus > Misgurnus anguillicaudatus. Next base: position 35,635,470 of record NC_073355.2, read on the forward strand.
TTCGTTGCGCCGTGTGTGGCTCGTCATGTCAAAATACGTGTTTGGTGCATCATGTGTGCATCTTGTCATGTCAAAATATGTGTTCGGTGCCTCATGTGTGCGGCTCGTCATGTCAAAATATGTTTGCGGTGCGTCATGTGTGTGGCTTGTCATGTCAAAATATGTGTTTGGTGCGTCATGTGTGCAGTGCGTCACGTCAAAATATGTGTTGGGGTCGTCATGTGTGTGGTCAGTTAAATTTTATTTAGGTTTGAATCTAAGCCATGAATCCCAGGAGAATCCTGAATTATCAGTAAGATGGTATGTTGCTGTAGTTTATACATTTGAAAAACTGTGCCATTAAAGCAATCATTTTCCTGCAGCTGACATAATTAATGACACCACTTTAAAAAGCAGTTTTCAAAACATGGAATTTTTATAACATATTAATTCTGAGAAATTGAAGAACATTTGTTCTTCTGAAAATTGATCGCACAGCAGGACCACTGAAATAAACCAGAGTACTCAGATCGCTTGAAAGTAAGACAAACCCTACAAGAATGTTAAACAGTAACAGCATTTAAACCATTTTTATACAATTACTGTATACCATTTCACCATCTTTTGACCATTTTTCTTCATACAATTCATAATGTTACACTGTATATATACCCCTAAAATGTTAATGAAAACTACTGTTGCACTTACCGGATTATCCTGAATATAAGACGAACAGTGTTTCACGAAAATGCCTCACAATAAATGATGTCGTCTTATATTCGAGATCTAGTCTAGACGATTACGTGTCAATCAAACTGTACACCCGCAAAAATGTGGTAGGTGGCGCCAAAAACATGTTTACTTGGACTGAAGCAACCTGATAAACTACAGTCGTTTACAGTAAGGCAGACCTCTAGGAAATATTACTAGTCTACATATTTTTTCACAATGAGATGGACAGCCTAGGTTAACTAACTTGTATTAAATCCAGATGGACCTTATTGCTTACGGATTTGTAGGAGTCTCCCTTTTAGGCGGTAAATCTATGGAAGGAGAGTATTTAAATGAATCACGCAAAGTGATTTACTAAAGTATGTGCTCGTCAGTTTACTGACATTTGTGGCATTATTTAACGCTTGAAAAAGCATGTCTTAAACCCTACGTTATTTGCACTGCTGTTGGTAGATTGCATGGTCAGTATGGAAATGGGATTTTGCACCTTCTCAGTAAATCCCCTTATGAAATTTCCACCCCCATCAGCACTTTTCTGAAATCGTGCTATGCTCACGAGTCACGCTAATTTGCTCTATTTAGTAAATCTGGCTCTTAAACTTTAAAGTTATAGGTGATTTATACTATAGTGGGTCCAGACATGAAAAATATATATTTTTTGCTTTGCGCAACAGCAAGCCTGACTAACAGACCTTATGGCAGAATTGAAAGAATGGTGAATTCATTTTTACAGCAGTGGGTGAATTCACCCTTATAATGATTATGCTATTAGTGTCACATGTAATATCAATGGTGTGCATTGTTGATGAATTATTAAAGACTCTCGTGCTGAACAGGGTAAGCCAAATGAAATTATTCAATTACAAGGGTTGATAAGCAGTGACTTGATTTCCCCATGTGGGCTTTAAAATAATGACATCGTACGTACTGTGAAATATTTATTAGGTTGTTAAACATTGGAGTCAGCAGAGTTATTTCAGGCACAATTTTAAAAGTACAATGCAGATAAACGACACATAAAAACAACTTGCATATTTTAAAATAAATCAGTGCCCTTTGTTTTGTTTCAAAATGAAGTAATATTTTTAGTAAGACATGTTTGATTAAACTAGTTATATTTCCTCATTAAACTAAGATCTAGTCCTGGCTTAAGCTAATCCCTCTCCGAGAAACCACCCCCATATGTTGCATAACTTCTCCTATCTATACTCTTACATATTAACCCCGTATTGCAGCTGAAGCTTATATGAAATATGCTTTAATTAATCTTTGCTTTATATGGAACATAAAGCGTAATATAAAGATATTGGGTTACTTTATATTGTTTTCTGAACCCTAGGCAAATCGTTTTCAAATCTTTCTCTCAGCTGAATTGCAGCTATTGAATCCTCTGGGGATAACGAAGTTATATTTTTTTATTCCATTTATATCTGTTTGCAAACACACACACGCACACACACACACACACACACACACACACACACACACACACACACACACACACACACACACACACACACACACACACACACACAAACACACACACACACACACACACACACACACACACACACTACCTGTCCACTGCAGGGTGGAAAAGTGGCCGTCCATCTTGAGGATTCAGGTAATAAGAAGCAGATCCCCCAACAACGCGGATCTTGAACAACATCCTGAAATTCTGATAACAAAAGGATTTGGAGATATTAACAAAAATGTCAAAAAGAAAATAGCATATTAAAGAATTCCTTATATGCCATTGTCTCAAATGAATAATACATGATTGAATAACTAATACAATACAATTTTGATTTTGAGAACTTTGCAGTATGAAACATCAAGACGAGAAGTACAGATCAATATCAAAACAGAGTTTAATTAAATAAAAAGAAAAATGCTTACCTGTTATTTTTTAGGTATTTATTTGTAACAAAAAATTAATAGCATCCTGCATCATGTATACGTATAATGTGTTTGACATTGTGTTTCAGTATGTGTTTATTTGTTCAAGCATGTCAAATTATTTGTTGTTATGTGCTGTATGAAGCCATAAACTTCCCATTGATGTTGATAAATGTGGACTGTGCTATAAGCTGACAGGTACTTTATAAAACACCCAGCAGGGGGCGGCTATTAACTACTAAAAAACCAAAAGAAACTTAAAGGAATAGTTCACCCGAAAATGAAAATTCTGTCACCATGTACTCACTCTCATGTTGTTAAAAACTTGTATAAATGTCTATGTTTTGATGAACACAAAGGAAGATATTTTGAGGAGTGTTTGTAACCAAACCAATCAGAGGCCCCGTTGATCCATAGTAGGAAAATAGTATACTATGGAAGTGAATGGGGCTTCTGATTGGTTTAAAATATCTTCCTTTGTGTTCATCAAAACATAGACATTGAGAGTGTAAAAATGATGACACAATTTTCATTTTCAGGTGAACTATCCCTTTAATAAAAGTGTGCATGTTCCAGCGAAAGTAAATGATTGTAAGAGGTATAATTTTGTCATGAGGCCCCAACAAACATTGTGTACCATCATCTTTAAATGTGACTGTCTTTGGGTTTTTGTTATGCACTTTGTGTTCCTAACTCAAAGTTTTTAGTAGGCTTGCCGGAGGATCTGCATACAGTATCAAGTGACCAGATGCTGACAGCAGCAACCAGATAATCACTTTTAAAGATCAGATTGCAGAGTCTCTTGAAAATGGTTAAAAACAGAAAAATTCTGAAAATCAGAGATGAGGCTCTTCTGTATAGAATCACATCCATATGATTACAGGCAATGTTTTAAGTTCACAGATTACTTTAGTCTTATATTATATACTGTTATATATAACTTTTGTTTGGTTGTTAACTGTATTGCGTTTGTACTTGCACCTTGCATAATGCCAATTAAGTAAATACTGAACTACTCTGATTAAACTAATCTGATCTAATGAATGCAGGAACATCTCTGTATAAACAATAAAAAACTCCATCTGTTCATTATTTGCATTGACGCACGAAGACTTTGTATTTTGACGCATGATTCGTTTTTAAAGTTATATAAAAACAAGACTTGTGTATGTGTTATGATGATGATGTATTACCTGTGCTTGTGATCCATTGATCATGAGATAATAAAGTTTACTGAGGATGCCCTGCTGTAGCTGCTCCCAGGACACAGACCTGTCCTCTCTCATCAGAAATGGTGGACCAAATCTGCTGGTGCACAGATATGATGTTATTGTGGGTCATAACAATAAATCAAAACCAGACTGAATTACTTAAGTTTTATAGTATGCATATACAAATGACATAATTTTGTAAATGTGTTCAAATTACATCATATCAGTATGTAAAATACATGTGCATAACGTATATTGTTAAATATACAAAATTGATTGTTTATTGCACACCTTTTAACTCCTGAATACAGCAAAACCCTCTGAAGCCAGGAGTATAGTCAGCTTTCTTAATGTGCGTTCATACCAGCCGCGGTAGAGGCGGCAAAAACGTGCTATTCGTGCGTAGTTGGACGCTTGAACATTTTGAGATTACTCGTTTCATTCGCACGTGAAATTTTAGTCATTCGAGACATTCACGCTGAAATTCGCGTCATGGGAGGGGCTTCTGTGACTCCGCTCGCTCCCTCTTATCACTTAACTACCAGTGCGAGCTCCTTATTGGTTACCGCGACGTGAATATCTGACAAAGTTCAGATTTCTTCAACTCGCACGTTTCCCGCAGCTACGCTCAATTCGTACCGCCGCAGGATGCCTATTCGCGTCTTTGCATTGACTTAAAGGAATAGTCTACTCATTTTCAATATTAAAATATGTTATTACCTTAACTAAGAATTGTTGATACATCCCTCTATCATCTGTGTGCGTGCACGTAAGCGCTGGAGCGCGCTGCAACACTTCGATAGCATTTAGCTTAGCCCCATTCATTCAATGGTACCAATCAGAGATAAAGTTAGAAGTGACCAAACACATCAACGTTTTTCCTATTTAAGACGAGTAGTTATACGAGCAAGTTTGGTGGTACAAAATAAAACGTAGCGCTTTTCTAAGCGGATTTAAAAGAGGAACTATATTTTATGGCGTAATAGCACTTTTGGGAGTACTTCGACTCGCCTGAAAAGTCCGCTCCCCTTCTCACTCTCATAATGGGAGAGGGAGGGTGTTACTGCGCCAAGTCGAAGTACTCCCGAAAGTGCTATTACGCCATAAAATATAGTTCCTCTTTTAAATCCGCTTAGAAAAGCGCTACGTTTTATTTTGTACCACCAAACTTGCTCGTATAACTACTCGTCTTAAATAGGAAAAACGTTGATGTGTTTGGCCACCTCCAACTCCACCCCCAAATGGCACAATTGAATGAATGGGGCCAAGCCAAATGCCACCGAAGCGCCGCAGCGCGCTCCAGCGCTTACGTGCACGCACACAGATGATAGAGGGATGTATCAACAATTCTTAGTTAAGGTAATAACATATTTTAATATTGAAAATGAGTAGACTATTCCTTTAACATGTAAATCACTCGTGCTTGCCGCCTCTTCCGCATCTGGTATGAATGCCACATTACGTGTATGTAAACATACGCGCATGGTCGAACGCACAGCCTTGCTAAGTATACAGTAAACGCACACTATTCTGATTATGAAAATAGCATCACACGGACCCTCGCATACATGTAAAAAGTGTATCATACTTCAGCCTTAAGTGCGTTAGATACATTTTCATAGTTAGTAATTGAAATGCCTTAATTGTTATGTAACAAATTTGACTGTCGTTTGCTGCAAAACCCTCTATTGCTGCGTTCAGACCAGGCGCGGTAGAGGCTTCAAGCGCGAGTGATTTCAATGTTAAGTCAATGTAAAGACACGTTGGCGCGAATTTATCGTTGCTGCGGCAAACGCGCGAGAAAAATTTGAACTTCTGCCACGTTAACCAATCAGGAGCTTGCTTTAGTAGTGACGTGATTACAGGAAGCGAGCAGAGTCGCAGAAGCCCCTCCCATGACGCGAATTTCTGCGTGAATGGCTCGATGACTAGAATTTCACGCACGATTTTCACGTGCGAATGAAGCGAGAAAATTGAAAATGTTCAAGCGGCAAAAAAGACATGGTAGACGCGAATTTGACGACTCAAACGCGGCTGGTGTGAACCCATGGTAAGGGCTCACTCAGCCGTCCAATCACAGTGGAGGATGGGTGGGACGAATATCACAACAACCAACCGGCGCATCGTTCAACAACAAATATACAAAGCAAAAGCAACCAAAGCGCTCAGCTGAAAAAAAGCTGGCAAGCAGTCGGCTTCCACCTGGTGTTTTCAGCCGCGTTTTAAACGCTTTGGTGTACACGCCCTCTTAAGTGCACGCAAGCTTTTCTTGGCAAAAAAATCCACTTCTTTGAACAAAACTCTTACTCTACATTTCAACGTCCTCAACTACGCCCTTGAAACCCTACCCTTTAGAGCAAGAGGGTAGTGATCATATTTCCAGCTAAATTCTTTTTCCAGGACTCATACAGTGTGAATAAAAGAGACAAAATATAGCTGAAGGAAAGCAGAATGTGATAATCGGATAATTGTGTAGCCAAAAACGGCAATGAAGTTCTTCCTGACAAGGCTGTGAGAGCTAACAGAGACTAGATTTAAGCAGATAAAGTAAGGTAAGATAAGATAAGGCATGTGTCTGTCATTTTTGTATATCATGCTGAATTACCTGTACATAGAAAAATATACATAGTACAGTTTGATTCTAAATCCCATCTTATTTATACAGTAGTAACCATGTTGGTTTTAAGTAGTATACCCAGTTTAACGTTATTTCTGGAGTTGCTTTGGTTAAAAGCAATAAATGTAAATTTAGCAGGTTTTTGTAATAAGGCCTCAGTACTGTATCTCTAGCCTCAATACCTTTCAACCAAAAATGTTCATCGGGGACAAAAAGAAAATCTTTTCACAGACCTTTTGAAAATCTTGATCTAAATGACCTTTAACAAAGCTGATCCTTAGGGCATAGAGGTGTCTATAATCTGTATATAATCTTTCATGTAACACTATCTCGACTCTACATTCTCAGAAAAAGCTGTCATTAGGATGGTATCCATTTTAAAAAAAGTACACCTTTACCCAAAGTACAGCTACGTACCTAAAGGGTACATTACAATTTCATTAATGCATTTATCCAAACCTCCTGACACGTTTCCTACATACAAGTTCCCCACACCTTAGCTAACTTCAAATTCAAGGACCTTTCAAGGACTTTCCAGGTCCAATACCCTCAAATTCAAGGACTGAATGTGGGGACACATTTCAAGTGAGAGCAAGGTTACATTGTGTTACCGTTAAAGATACATTGTTACAGTTCCCTTTCGAGGGAACTCGCACTGCGTCACTGCCGTGACACTTTGGGAATGCCTCCAAGGATAAGAGTGTGTGAATGTGTATATCAAATTCAACCAATGGTGAAGCTTAACAACAAAGACAGGGTGACACGGGAGCCAGTAAGTATATCGCTACCTGAAATATTGCCAAAGAGGGCATTACAGGGACACATAAGTATGGCAAGGGAGACGCAGCGCCTCATTCCCTTCTCAGGGAACAACAGTTATATACGTAACCCGAGACGTTTTCATGTGTCAAACACAACTATGCAAAAAAGCATTTTGCTATGAATCAACATTCGCATACAGAAGATATAAACATTTAAAGTGAACAGTTTAGCACGTGTGCTTAAAAAGTCTAGAATTTTTATGATATTATCCTACACTACACATTTGTCATGAAGGGCAAAAATACCTATATAGACCGAAAACTATTTTGTACCAGGCTGTAAACATATTATATTCTGCTGCTTTGTCAGGACTTGGAGAAAGACTAATGAAAACTTCAATCACAATCTACTCCATCTACCTCCTCTAAATGAGAGACCCATATGTTTTAAGCTCTCTTTCTTTCTATCCTTTCAGAAGCGTGGAAGAAAAACACACATTTCAGGAGACAGGAGAACACTTATTTTTTTAAACATTTGATGTAATGTGATGGTTGAGATGAATGTCAAAACATCAAATGTCAAGGCCTTTAGACTGAAAGTCTAAAGTTGAACTAAAAGTTAATTTTAAAGGTGCACTGTGTAACTTTTAGAAGGATCTCTTGACAGAAATGCAATATAATATACATAACTATATTATCAGTGGTGTATAAAGACCTTTCATAATGAACTGTATTGTTTTTATTGCCTTTGAATGAGACGTTTTTATCTACATACACCGCAGGAAGTCGCCATGTTTCTACAGTAGCCCTAAATGGACAAACTGTTCAACAGAGCGCATTTCGTCCCTACACTGTCTCAGACGATGGCTTTTCATGACGTTTCGAAATTGAGGTTGACTGCAATTCACAATCTCACCACCAGATGCCGCCAAAAATAAATTACACCTTTTACAAATTACTTTTGGCACACCTGACCTTCACCTCCCCTTTATCAAATCTCAGATATACCTCACTGCCTGCTGTCCTGCTCCGGCTGTGTTGCACACCAGCAGTAAGATCTTCACCATCCCATCTGTCTGGTTCAAAAACTCTGAGGACAACGCTCCAGACGCAGCCAGTCTCTGACTTTCCTGTGCGGAGGAGATGAACGGGGATGACGGAAGACTGTGATGGTACCCTGCAACGAAAACAGACACAAGGACAGGTAGAAGTCACCTTCTGATACTGATCTGTGGTCAGAATTATCATCTGTAGCAGACAGAGAGAGAGAGAGAGAGAGAGAGAGAGAGAGAGAGCACAGCAGATGAACAGACTGAACACAGTAGGGTGGATTTAACACCAAACACACACACATACACACTAACTCCCTAAATAGACATCAAGGTTTATATGTTGTTTCATAATAAATCATGGCTGGGCAGCAAGCCTAAAAGATGCATGAAATTACAATAGTTCACCCAAATAAAAAATTTTCCATTATTACTCACCCTCATGTTGTTTCAAACCAGTATGTATGGATTTCTTCCAGAAAACACAAATGAGGCTGCTTTTTTGTTTTTCTTGCTATTTTCAATACGAATTAATAGGGACCATATAGAGTCAAAATTAAATCTATCATTCCAACAAAAAGGTCATATGCTATTATAGTTTTGTTTTTGTGAATAATAACCTAAATTGCAGTCTGTTTTTCACAGAAAAAATGTTTCCAAAGAACTCGGCTAAAATGGTTTATTGATGCTTGCTATGTGGTACTTTTAAGGATGTTTTTGCTTATTTTTCAGCATGACAGCATTACAAGTCATAAAGACTGTAAAAATGAAAAGAAAATGTTCCATTAGTGACCCACAGAAAAAAATAACAGGTTTAGAACGAGAACAAAAGGACAGAATTTGCATTTCTGGGTGACTTATTCCTATAAAAGTGTTCCTATTAAAGTTTACTTTTTAAAGTTGTTTGTTTGCAACTCCACAAAAACGCCTACGACATTTCAGGTCGGGAAGTTCGGTCTGGTGTCGCTCTGTTGTGGCGCAACTACGCTCGAACCAAAGCTGATCGAGCCAATCAAATTGACAGGGCGGGCTTTATACGATGATGGACATATGATCAAAAGTAACGTCACCAAACAGCGCTTGTGTTGAATCCGTGTACAAAGACGGCTGCCGCTGAAGAATTGAGATGTGAAGATTCTGCCATCGAGTCTGTTCTAGAAGATATCGACAGCGCATTCATTTTAAAAGACTAATAGAGAAACGCGATCAAGGCATTTATTGATAGAAAAGATGTTTTTGCGGTCCCTCCTATGGGATTCAGCAAAATTTTTATTTATCAGCTGGCTCGGATGGTCGCTAAGAAGATGGGACACAATGAAAATGGCCAACTTGGCGTGCACGACAACGTGGATATAACTAGCGGTCATGGCCAGCTCCTATTTGGAAGCCCGTGGATGAAGTTCATATAACTTACAAGTGGTAAGAGATAGTCTGACTGTATAACTTAGTAAATAACTCACAATGGTTATGTTTACATGCACAAATTTTGTCAATCCGATTGAATTTAATACGATTGAAGATTAAAGGATTAGTCCATTTTCTTAAAAGAAAAATCCAGATTATTTACTCACCACCATGTCATCCAAAATGTTGATGTCTTTCTTTGTTCAGTCGAGAAGAAATTATGTTTTTGAGGAAAACATTGCAGGATTTTTCTCATTTTAATGGACTTTAATAGAGCCCAACATTTAATACTTAACTCAACACTTAACAGTTTTTTTCAACGGAGTTTCAAAGGACTATAAACAATCCCAAACGAGGCATAAGGGTCTTGTCTGGCGAAACGATTGTCATTTTTGACAGGGAGGGTAACAAATGTGCACTTTTGAAGCACAACTTCTCGTCATGTAGATCCGGTCGTGATGCGCCAGCTGACCCCACGCAATACGTCATGACGTCAAGAGGTCACAGAGGACGAACTGATACTAATTAATGTCTTTGTGGCAGTTTATTGTTTAAAATGGTCCGCAAATGTGTGTTTTATATATGTAACACGTGACCTCCCTACGTCACTACGCATTTACGTTAGGTCGCGCTGGACCGGACCCAGACGAAAAGCCGTGGTTTAAAAGTATATATTTTTTATCCTTCCTGTCAAAAATGACAATCGTTTCGCCAGACAAGACCCTTATGCCTCGTTTGGGATTGTTTATAGTCCTTTGAAACTCCGTTGAAAAAAACTGTTAAGTGTTGAGCCAAGCATCAAATGCTGGGCTCCACCAAAGTCCACCAAAACTAGAAAAATCCTGGAATGCTTTCCTCAAAAAACACAACCTCCCCCGGACTGAACAAAGAAAGACATCAACATTTTGGATGACATAGTGGTGAGTAAATTATCTGGATTTTTCTTTTAAGAAAATGGAATATTCCTTTAAGACGATACAGATTACATGCACCCTAAACATTGCAATCTGATTGAAATGTTCGTTTACATGTACATTCTATAGAATCCGAACCGAACGAAAGTGCACAGCCAGGGTTGCCAGATTCGCGCATCAGAACCATCCCAAATGGAAATTAACAGCCCAAATACCAATAACTAATGAACAAAATATTTTTATCTTTAACACGCAGAAAAAACAACTAGTTTAAACATGAGCTCAAATCTAAACTCGAAAAAAAGCAGAGGACTTGGCAACACCTCGCTGCGGACAGCATCTCTCTTTATCTCTGGATTAAAGTCAAAACAGAGTTGGAGAAAGTTGTTCTTAAGAGGTTTTCAGATATGGGGTAATGAAAAGACATGTTTCAAAACTCACAATGCTATTTTATTGCTTTAAGTAGCCTAATGTTTTAAAAGTACACATAAACGCGGCAGAATATACATTGCGTGACCCCATTAACGTTACCTTAATAATGCGTGATGCCACTGCCTTGCTATTGCGTGATTCTGTGACGAGAATCATGTGATATAAAAGTTTAATATAAGACGTGAACTTGAGCACAACTGTTCTGCGCATGTGCACAATGTATTTTTGCATCCAATTGAGAAAATACTACGATTCACCCGTTTACATGAATACTTTTCTCCTGCGGATCGGATCACAGATCGGAGTACACCACCCGATAAAGATAAAGTTAGAAGTGACCAAACACATCAACGTTTTTCCTATTTAAGACGAGTAGTTATACGAGCAAGTTTGGTGGTACAAAATAAAACGTAGCGCTTTTCTAAGCGGATTTAAAAGAGGAACTATATTTTATGGCGTAATAGCACTTTTGTGAGTACTTCGACTCGGCGCAGTAACACCCTCCCTCTCCCATTATGAGAGTGAGAAGGGGAGTGGACTTTTCAGGCAAGTCGAAGTACTCCCAAAAGTGCTATTACACCATAAAATATAGTTCCTCTTTTAAATCCGCTTAGAAAAGCGCTACGTTTTATTTTGTACCACCAAACTTGCTCGTATAACTACTCGTCTTAAATAGGAAAAACGTTGATGTGTTTGGTCACTTCTAACTTTATCTCTAAATGGTACAATTGAATGAATGGGGCTAAGCTAAATGCTATCGAAGCGTCGCAGCGCGCTCCAGCGCTTACGTGCACACACACAGATGATAGAGGGATGTATCAACAATTCTTAGTTAAGGTAATAACATATTTTAATATTGAAAATGAGTAGACTATTCCTTTAAGGTTTTTAATACGATTGAGCCATCAATACGATTACAAATGGATTATTTGGTTGCATGTAAATGGAGGGATGCTTTACAGCTCAGTATCAAGGCAGCTGGGTATCCCAGAATTACATCTAAAGGTCTTTTTATATCTGCAAGATCTCTTTTGTCACTCTATGAACTCCATGAGTGTATTATAGCTTTAACTTTTAATTAAACACCTCTGCACTCGACAGACCTAAACCCAAAGGAAGAATCCACTAAAATTGAATCGAGCCTGGTTTCACATCTGCAATCGACCAGGTAGGAGAGAGTTAGTAAGATGTCACACATTTCACACTGTCTAACCATACATCACAATGATATAAATCTCAAACCAAATGAAAGAAGAACGTCTTGGGCACATAGGGGAGAGCAGGGGCGAAAGTAACATTTTTCAGAAAAACAAAGATAATGTTTTAGACAGAGATACATTTTTGCTGTGGTCAATAACTCACAGGTGTGGACTATCAATAAACCACAACTTCTCGTCTTACCCAGTCCTGTGAAGCGCCAGGGCATCCTTACGTAATTGCGTAATGACATGGAAAGGTCACGTGTTACATATATGAAACGCACATTTGCGGACCATTTTAAATGATAAACTGACACAAAGACATTAATAAGTATCATTCCACATACAACAACGTCGGAACGGTCCTCTTTCTCCACACTTGCATTTGCTTCAAATACCTAGAAAGATGTGATGTTGATGGCGAAATTGTGATTTACACATTTACCTGAGATTCGTGTAGACCCTCCCCTGATGAAAAGGGGCGGAGCTTGGAAGGCATAGATGACATCACTTTCTGCTATGCTGGTCAGATCTTCATCGTCAAAGAATGAACGCTGGAAGCCTGTTGTGTAGACTTCTGTCAATATGACCTAGTGGGAAAGTAAATGACCTTTATACAGTATAACATAGTAGCATATGTTGTCTTTGAAATACCTTGGCTTGGTTTACAGTCTAATATAGAATACAGTCATGAAGAACAATATATTAGCAAAGCCCATATTATACAATTTTACTATTAAAACTATACACATTTAACTTACAAAATATCAATCAGATTACTGCCTAACATAATAGGATTTTGTAAAAACAATCATACAGGGTGTGCAAATGACTAGCATGACAGGTGTTTATTGTTTGCATGAGGTCTGTCTGTGTGAAACTGTCTGTGTGTCTGTCACCTGGTCAGGAGAGATTTTCCCCTCATCTGCCACCATCTTGCGCAAACACGCCACAGGACCGAAGAGAGGCACAGCAAGTCCCACTCGCAAATATCTCTGCCCTTTATTACTGAAGACCAAAGTCACATAAAGTGGCCTGCAGAGAAGGAACAAATACTTCAGTAATCTGAAAGCAGCTTTAAAACTCACTAATAAAGGACATTTCAAAATTTTTAAACATTTATCAACGTCCCCTATCCCCAGAATAGGGAGAATGTTATTATATATGAAATCAATGACTGAAATCAAACGTACAAATTAATTATCAGACTTTAACCTGAATTTCACAGACGAGTCACATTTACATTTTACATATCGATGCAATGAACGATACAATCTTTAATGTTAGAAAAAAACCTGAGGATTTTTAGGAAATACGCAAGAACAGATCTCATAGTAAATAAGGGCACAGCTTTTAAACTATATTTATAAAATTAGCTGACAATCACAAATAAATATTACTGTAAATAGTGCGCTACATGGGCAAGTGGGTGTGGCCAGCAGTGTAAGCTAATTTACACTGCCCAATTCCGATTTGTTGACTAAATCCATTTTTTTATTACCCCGCTTACATCATCTTTTAAAAGCAACTCGATTTCTGCATTTACACTAAACATTTGGCAAAACAATTCAGGGTAGACATACAGACCTGGAACAACTTAAGCCACAGAAAAAGTAAAATGTCACAATATGCAATGAACACAGATAAAATGATTATGCAGTATTTAAATACAGCTTTATTTCTGTAACAAGACATGAAACTTCAGCTTTATTCCACTAGGAGCCGTTGTCCTCCATTACATAGCTAAGAAGCAGACTGATCTCACAGAAAGTCTTGTTATAGTTAGGGATACATAACGATTAATCACGATTAATCTATAGCAGAATTGAAGTTTTTGTTTACATCGTATATAATAACTTTGTATAGATAAATGCACATATATGCGCGTATAGACGGTTTCAGCAGTAATAACATAAACAAGCGGCTTTCGTGGTCAACACGTAACTTCTGGTAAACTCCGCTAAGAATCAATAACAACAAAGTACTTTAAACGTTTAAGCAAAATATACAACACGTAGTTTTCAACGAGGTATTTGTTCAAGAGTTCAGTTTAGCAACTAGTCAGACCATTAAAAAAACTGAAACCGGAAGTAAAGTTCGGACCAGACGCGTTTCGCTTTACCGCACGTGCGTCCGATGAAAACGTCTATATATTTAAGAAATGTTTATATGTGTATATAAATTTGTATATTTATGTATAATTTATATTATATATAAATCTAAATACTTAATATATAAATATTTTTTTCTTAAAATTATACATGCATGTGTGCATATTTATGTGTGTATATATATATATATATATATATATATATATATATATATATATATATATATATATATATATATATATATATATTAATCTATAGTGATTAATCTATAGCAGAATAAAAGTTTTTGTTTACATTATATATGTGTGTGTGTGAACTATGTATAATATATATATAAATTTAGCTTTTTCGTGCCTTGAGCAGTGAGCACGAATGTCTTTTTCGTGTCACTCACACAAATTTCTATTAAAAAAATTTGTGTCCGTGGCACAACTTTCTTTTTCGTGGCATTTTATGTATTGTTTTCTCATATTTTTTATTTTCTTACCATTGTTGGTTGGGGTTAGAATAATTTTCTGTTACATTTTTAGACATCCTAACCCAAACCCCAACCCCAAGCGAGAATGATATTTTAAAATAGGGGAAAAAAACAATATATAAAATGAGACAAAAAAGAAAGTCGTGCCACGGACCCGAAAAACTATTTATAAAAATGTGTGCGAGTGACACGAAAAAAACATTTGTGCTCAAGGCACGAATAAAATAGACACGAATTAATAAAATTTTTCGTGACTATAACACAACTTGCCGTGAGATCATGTTGCTAAGAGGAGTCATGTGATCGTGGGTGGTGTGCACCTGAGTTTACGTCATTTGCCAACGTCGCTTCTTCAATAAAATACGACAAGTCTTGATACAGGAATATTTTGGGAATTGAGTCACTTTAAACATCCAGTGTAAATGCGGCCTAAGTGAACCTCTTTAATTCTCTAACTAACCAATAAAGTGTCTAAAATCTATTTTAAGAACAAGAGCTACACAATAGAACCTAAAATCTGAACACACATCTCCACAGTGAAAGAGAGGGAGGAGTTAGGCTGCAGGCGGAGAGGATGCTGAAAGAATTCCTGGAAAAGAGCGATGAAAGTGAAACTAGATTAAGTACCAACTCAAAAAGCTACATATAACTGGAAAATAACGTTTGTGCTTTAAATAGAGGAGTATAACTTAAGATAAATATATCTGTAAAACCACATTGTAAGGTTTTTTTTACATTTACACATTTTGACATATACGCTTTTATCCAAAGCAACATACAGTTCACTAAGAGGTTCAAACCCATTACTATTTGCCCTGCTAACGCAATGCTTTACCACTGAGCTACACAGGAGGAGCACATAAACATGTGCACCTGTGTGTGTGGCACATTGTTTTATTATTGTCTGAAAGGGTTTTGCAATAAAAAAGGATTTCCCTTGCAACTCAATGTTTTATTGCTTTCGAGTTAATGGAAGGAGAACGGTAAGGGCAGCCTGTCTCTAAAATAAAAAATGAAACACAGCTACCAAAAAAGAATGAAAAAAGGACATTTCTGAATCATTTAGTGACCTGAACATGCTTTGGCTAGGTATAGTTTCACTCACCTTGTCTGTCTTAGAGGAATCGGCAGGGAAATACAGAGAAATGGATCAAACGTGTTGCTCTGCTTAAGACAGTGCGGGCAGGTGAGAGACGACCTGAGAAAAACAACGAGAGGACGCAAGTGGTTAAAAAGTTACATAAACTGCATTCGAAAAAATACACAATACGGACAAACACAATGAAACTATTAGGCATTGTATGACCCTTAAGAAAACCGAAGAGGAAGTGATGTCACAGGAAGCACGGGACTCTCTTGGGAATACAGGATTAGAGTTGTAACGGAAACTGATGCCGCCAAAATCTCATTTGCAGTTTTTTTGCAAATGCATGATTTAACTCTCTCATCATTGGTCAATCACAACCCTGAAGGTCTCTCTGTTATATTTACTGTGCACATTTTGATTTTTACTATGATTTGTAAACATTAAAGCAACAGTTTTTAAGGTTTTCCCGTCCCCAGAATAGATGCCCATGTTTACAGATACATACAGTAAACACAAATGTGGTCTGTCAAAAAAAATTAAGTTTTTGATCATCAGTCAATCATTCCCTGTTGGCACCTGCAAGGTATGTGAAGTGGAGAGACAAACAGTGTTTTGGAGTGTTAAAGGCGGAGTCCACGATGTTTGAAAGCCAATGTTGATATTTGAAATCACCCAAACAAACACGCCCCTACCCCAATAGAATCTGGACCTTCTGTTGATAGACCCGCCCCACACATACGCAACCCGGCATTTGATTTGATTTGATTGGCTATAAGTGTGTTTTGGTAGTCGGCCCGTCTCATTTTCCAACGCGTTTTTCAAACATCGTGGACTCCGCCTTTAAAGACTCACTGAAGTGCCTTGAAATGTGCAGCTTTGTTTGATGCGCTTAATTTACATTAAAACTAGAGGTTAGGGTGGGACAAATGAATAGCTCCTCCTCCTATTAAAATACCTAATGCTGCATTTACACCAGCCACGGTAAAGGCGTGAAGTGCGAGTGATTTCAATGTTAAGTCAATGTGAAGACACGTTGACGCGCGTCTGGAGGTCTCGCGGCGTGGATGAGGCATTTGGCACGGCACGGAAGACGCGTTTCCGCCTCATTCACGCGTCTAGTTTGCGCAAATACCGCGAATTGAGCGCCTGCCATGGTACACGCGGTTCGCGCAAATTGTGCTTTTTGTGCATTTTGTGTTTGACGCGAATTTGCGCCCGAGTTGAAAAATTTTAACTTAGGCGGAATTTCATGCCGTGTTAACCAATCGGGAGCCTGCTTGCTGCTGTGGTGGCAGCCCCGCCTGAAGTCACTCATTCAACCTGAAAGAACGCTTGATATTGTCCGTAAGCAGTCACCTGGAGCTATACGACACACGTTCTTATTTCTATAAAGACAGGAATAAAAAGGACCTCACTTGGAAGAGTGTCAGTGCAACCTGGTAAGTTGTAATACACATTTAACTTGTGACGTTTATCGACCCGCGCCGTTTATCGACCCACGCCGTTTATTTCCCCCCCCCCCCTAGTTTTCCCCCGCAGCATTATAGCGTTTAAGGGCTCATTATAGTTCTGCATAGGTGTAGCCTCAACGCCGTAGGCTATGTGTCCGTTTTCATTCATACTTCTGCATCGTTGTACGCATCAACATGCAATTACACAAACAGACCGCTAGTAGGCAGTATCCACGCGTGTAACCCACAGTGGCAGTACAATGGCCAAAGAAGAATAAGCTTGGTCAGTAAATCCACACATGAAGAAGAAGAAGCAGCTTGTGGTGTATGACTTTTGTTGCAGTTTGAGTTAAATCACTCCTCAACTTGGCCCATCTTTTTTTACCCTCACAAGCGGAAATTCCTATGAAGACTTATTTTTAACTTAACTTTTTGTTGAGTTTCATTACAAAAAGAGAAATGCAAACAAGCTGGTCAAACAATGAATTATTCAGCTACGCCGTACAACCTACGCACGACTATAAATTACACTTTTGTCTACTTCTTAGCCTGGAATTTGATGAGAGACAAAGTGCAAAGTGATGTCATAAAAATCGCTGATACAGTAATAGGAACTGTAATGTTTTCTAAATGTGAATTTAGTCAATGTTTTGGAGTGCACTAGTTTAAACCTTAAGGCTAACACAGTCATACTAAAAGCCCCAAAAAAACTTCAATTTTGATTTCATGGGGACTTTAAGAAAAGCCCTGTATATCTCCAGCCAGCTGACAGAGTCACAAGGAGACTTTACTGTTATTGTCAACTCCATAATTCTGAGATTTACCGCTGCTGTTCGCCCACATGTGTCTTATCCTTGAGGAAACACATATCAGCTGCCTGTGTTACTGGAATACAAACACTGCAAAGGACTAACACTGCATCCACTTACATAAGACGTGACAACCTGATGCAGGTCTGTGCTTGGTACAGGAAAGACGGCAATAAAATAAAATTGATATTTATAGTTGGAATATAATAATGCATTAATATAAAACTATTTAAAATCTATGTATTAATATGCAGTCACAGATGTGCACCTTTTACCCCGCCGTATGTGAAACATGGATGGTACAGTCTAAAATAATACATTTTATGGAAAAAAAGGCTAAAAAGTAAAACACAAAATTTTGTTGCTATTGCACTTATTGCGCACATCCTTACAATACACCTACACTTATCCAGGTAGCAATTTAATAGCTTTATACAAAAACACCTGATTCTCAAAGCAAACTGCATGTGCTTCATTACAGGCAGAGAAATGCAAACAAGCTCGTCAAACAATGAAATATTCATTTGGAAACAATCATCCTTTGTAAACAAAACAAACAATAATCTGTGTCTAGGATGTCTGTGTCTAGGATGTTGACATACCCAGCAGGTGGCGTGCTCATCCTAACAATGCACACACCAGCGTCCTCCTTTTAAAAAAACTCTTTGAACTTATATAAGACTATTTAACTTTGCGCATTTTCTCAAACGCAGAAGGTCAGCTAGACTTCAACATATACTAAAATTCACATATTTCACACTGTATATGTATGTAGCCTATGCGGAAATACCAGCAGAACAGCTTTAGTTACTGTTTACCCTTTATCTTCCTGATTGTGTGACCCAGTAAGGATATATGAGATCTGTGTGATAAGTCCATGAACATCACTTCCTGTAAATGAGTTTGCTTTACATTAGCAAAATAAGTTCACATTTGTTTAATTATGGCAGTGGTTCTCAAACTGGGGGGCGAGCCCATCTTGAGGGGGTGAGATGGTGCCAAGGGGCCTCAGTTTTATGGCTTTTTATATTAAAGGATTAGTCAGTTTTCTTAAAAAAAAATCCAGATAATTTACTCACCACGTTATCCAAAAAGTTGATGTCTTTTTTTGTTCAGTCGAGAAGAAATGATGTTTTTTAAGGAAAACATTCCAGGATTTTTCTCATTTTAATGGACTTTAATGGACCCCAACACTTAACAGTTTTAATGCAGTTTAAAATTGCAGTATCAAAAGACTCTAAACGATCCCAAATGAAGCATAAGGGTCTTATCTAGCGAAACGATTGTCATTTTTGGCAAGAAAAATAAAAAATATGCACTTTAAAACCACAACTTCTCGTCTTCCTCCGTTCCTGTGACGCATCAGCGCGATCTCACGTATTACGTCATCACGTAAAAGTCACGGATTTTTCCACGGTCACGGATTTTTGACCTTTCTACGTCTTTACGCATTTGCGTGGGGTCGCGCCGGCGCGTCGCAGGACGGAAGATGGACGAGAAGTTGTGGTTTGGAAGTGCAAATTTTTTATTTTTCTTGTCAAAAATGGCAATTGTTTTGCTGGATAAGACCATTATGCCTCGTTTGGGATCGTTTAGAGTCCTTTGAAACTGCAATTTTAAACTGCATTAAGTGTTGGGGTCCATTAAAGTTCATTAAAATGAGAAAAATCCTGGAATGTTTTCCTAAAAAAACATAATTTCTTCTCGACTGAACAAAGAAAGACATCAACATTTTGGATGACATGGTGGTGAGTAAATTTTCTGGATTTTTTAAAGAAAATTGACTAATCCTTTAATTTATCAGAATTTCTGTGTAATGAAGCCTTAGACAAATAACGTTACTAACCAACAAAACTTTATTGTATCATTTTATATGTTTTGTTTAATTCAAATTCTAATTTTAAGATTGTTCTATGTCATGAATTTTCTTTGGAGGGGGCGTGAGGGGATGCACACAACACAAGAGAGGGATTATGGTATCATAACATTATACTGGGATAACTAGTAATGTGCAAATACGGTACACTCCTCGCTCGCAGTATGAACCTACTACAGCATATACATGCAGCATAAATCCAAACAACCAGAACGAGACTATTAAATATTTGGAAGACGGTTAATGTGAATTACACTCACGCCTTGATCTAAATTGGTATGAGGGACGCTTGGATGAGAGGCTGAGTCATTTAAATTCCAAACATGGCCTGTCGGTGTGAGCACAGCAATGAATCTCTGTCTGTACTCTTACGCCACAAATGAAGCATTTTCAAATAGTTTATCCAAATGCGCAACATTACTTGTTTTCTGCACACTAGGAATGTCCATAACATCATTTTACACCTAACTCAGATGGAAATGTAGGAGTGTTTTGTTAAATTTAGGCACTTTTGGCAGTGTATTTCAAAGCATGTGTTTTATATATTTCAAACAAACACACAATAAAAACTGTAACACTGAAGACAATAAAATGTTCTCACTTTGATGTAACATCTTGTCATAATTTACACTGAAGATGATGAGACGGCAGATATTCTGCTATTGGTCGAAAAGAAAAACAGAAAACGTTTGGTTTCGCCCCAACATAAGCAGATGTCTAGCATGCTGTCATTTATAAAACGACTCGTTACACTTCTCAAGAACAAGGGACTGAGTCATATTTAATTGTTGTTGTGTCCATAAAGATGCTGTATTTATGTGCGTGCTCAGGCTTGCCGTGTGATTGGACCAGGTGTTTGTACGAAACTTTTTGTGAGCAGTTGGGTGATAAACAGTATTTTTTGACACCCGTCATAAAACGAACACAAAGTGGACAAATTAGTCAGCCACTAACAGATGGAGGAAAAGAGGGAGTTATAAAGAAATGTAATTATGTCTGAAAGTTAGAACTGAGCAAACAGCTTGAGACAGCATGAGTGATGTAAACTGCTCAGATGTACTTCAATGGAGATTTGGGAAAAATGCACCTGCTGAAATTCACTACAGTGGTTTCTCTTTCATTTACCAGATGCTTTTATCCAAAGCGACTTCAAGGTGTGCATTTTATCCGTACTGTATACGGCCATGCCAAACGGTTCTCGTTGTGTAACCGTTCCATTCTATGCCGATCCGACTGAGCCGAGGTACAGATATGGTTTCGTTTTCCACTGTGGGGTTGATAAAAGTGTGGCAGATCCTTTAATCTAAAGTGACTTACTGTACAGTGTATTCAAGTTATGAATTTTATTTGTACTGTATAGCCGCTTTTTCATCGTGGTGCCAAACTGTTCTCGTTGTATAACTGTTCCATTCTATGCCGATCCGACCGAACCGAGGTACGGATATGGTTTCGTGTTTTTCACCATGGGGCTGATTAGAGATGCGCGATAATGTGCACACAATATCACAAGCATCTCTTCAGTAAAGGCAGTTCTTTGATTAGTATCGCCATCACCTGCTATTCAGATAAAGCAGCATTTACTACACAAAGCCGTAGTTCACTGACAAGCTGGGCCATATCACATACATATAGCAGGCGATACGTCCACAATAATTAATGCTAAATTGCCCCGATTGTCGGTGAACTACAGCTTTGTGTAGTAAATGCCGCTCAATCTAAAAGCAGGTGATGGCTATTTACTACTAATCACCGAACCGGCTTCACTGATGAGATGATCAAAGACAATCACTAGGGCTGGGTATTGTTAGGAATTTCACAATTCGATTCGATTTCGATTCGATTCAATTCAATATTGATTAACTTCCTTCGATATCGATTCAATAATAAGTAAATACACAAGCAATTAAGTACCTGAGTATATTTTTTAATAATGTGTGTAGTATTACTAATGTTCAGAGGTGGAAAAGTACTAAAATATTTTACTTAAGTAAAGTAAAGTTACTGGTCTAAAAATCTACTCAAGTAAAAGTAAAACATTTTAACTTTACTCAGAGTAAAAGTTACTTTTTTTTACAGCGGGGAGAGGTGGAGGATTTTAGTATAGTTCAAAAACGACAAGGGAATATAAATCTCAAACTAGTTATTTTTAATTGTAGGAACATCTTTACAATTAAAGTGCAATAACAAAAAGTTAAAATTAAAATAAAAAGCTTTTTTAAACTAAGAAACATTTATGGAATTATTTAATGATTTTACATGTGAGTTATGCACTTTTGAAGGTGGTCACTGGTCAGCAGCTTGTAAATACAATCACTATAGTAAGGTTGTAATTGATGTATTGCTGGTAACATTCATTATTTTATTAAACTTTATATCTAGTTTAAATGAGCATATAATTAGATGAGTGCCATGTCATACTTTTGACACGTTTATAAGCTTCTAGCTTCCCTGACCTGGGGACCTGATGTCAGACCTTTATTCTCTCTCTCTCTCTCTCTCTCTCTCTCTCTCTCTCTCTCTCTCTCTCTCTCTCTCTCTCTCTCTCTCTCTCTCATGTCTAATGACCTGCGCATTCACGAGGACGCGAAGCTGCTAGACTGCGGAGGATAATGCGCATTGTATTAAAAACGCGTCGTGCAAATGAGCGGTAAAACCCGGTCTGCAATTTCGTACTCGAGAGCATGAATCCTACCTTTCATAGGAATGAAACACTCGCTTCGCGTCAGTGGAAAGTGGTCGCTTATATATAACCAGGGGTTTCTTTCATAAGATTTGAACTGAGGCGGGTCTGCATTAGCGCGCGCCTGTCTCGTCCGTCTCCATGGTTCTTTTTGTGCGTTCCCCCGCCTATCAATCATCCGTTGCGTGTCTTTATCACCTTGCTTTAAAAAAAAAAATTACTCAGTAACGGATATGATTTAAAATGTAGCGAAATACAATACTTTAAACAAAACATACTTAAGTAAAAGTACAGATTTTAAAAACTACTCAAAAAAGTAAAAAGTACACAAAAAACTACTCATTTACAGTAACGTGAGTAAATGTAATTCTTAACTTTCCACCTCTGCTAATGTTTGATCACGTTGATTGTACAGGCTTGAAAGAAGTGCTGCTGTTTGCCATCTTTGATCTTTCTGTTTTGATATAGCGCGTCTTGTACAACGCTGAACGCTCTCACTAGAGTGTTGCCCACAGCGCCGCCACTGGCTGGGGGGGCTGAATCGATTCATAGGATTTGATGAATCGATATTGAATTGAGAAACAAATAATTGCAATGCATTGATGAATCGATATTTTTACCCAGCCCTAACAATCACATGCAAATTATCCAACCTGATCTCACGAATTTCCATGGGATAGTCACAGAATTTTTTGCTAATTTTTCCGTGGCATTCTCACGGATATCCGCATTTTTCCGTGGGCCTGCCAACGACTGTCTTTTTCCGTGGCATTCTCACGGATTGGTTAATCAACTGTTTTGTCCTAGTTTCTTACCATTGTCGCTTCGGTTTAGGGTAAGATTTAGATAAAATGACATCCTTACCCAAACCCAACTCTAACCCCAACGCTAGGCGACAATTGTTTAAAGTTTAGAAAATATAAAAGAATAAATCCGAAAAAATAGTATAAACCAATACTTAAAGTGACATACTAATGCAAATACCAAATCTAACCCCATTGGTAAGAAAATAGGAAAAAGCAGTTGAGTAACAAATCTGTGAGAATGCCACGGAAAAATTAGCAAAAAATTCCGTGACTATCCCACGGAAATTCGTGAGATCATGTTGCAATTATCGCACATCACTAGAGCTGATAAAAGCATCCTTTGCAATGTAATACACACTCTAAACACGGATGTATTAAAAACAACACAATCTGTATTGTTATTTTTGTGAAAACACACTAAATGCATTGGCCCAAACTAGACGCCAAACTAAACACGTTATTTCTTTTACACACACATTTTGTGTTACTTTTCACTTTTATTTATTTTATCACAAAATCAACACAAAATGACACATAATGTGTTACAATCGCAATAAAATTGAAAAGAAAATTTGGAATATTGTGGTATTTTTTTTACAAATGGCTTCATTGACATGACAACAATGACAACATAATTTTTTTAAATTAATGTGCCCTCATAATCTTTAAACAAAAATGCAAATGTTTTCCCTCCTCAAAACAATCTCTCTTTATGCTTCCTTCACGTGCTATGGTAATTATGGTAAATACCAAAAGCCGACGTGGAAAATGCACATGAACACCCCCTCATGTGTTATTTTCTACTGGGCAACTCGTAGAATATTTTGATGCACGAGTTGCCGAGATGAGATAACCTTTGACCTTTGAAAATGGTGGAGAGCAACAGAAGAGCAGTGAATGATAAACATTGTACACTACTTAATGTTTTTTGCTACTGTTAGCACATAGTTTTTGTAGCCTATACAATGTTGTGTCATTGACAATTGTAATACAATGCGTTAACACTCAGTGTCAGTTTTAAAAATACTGTTTCGGTTTTGTGTTACCTACCAGCTAGCAGATGCTAGCTAGCAGTCAATAGGAGCGTCCTAGTAATGAGCGATCAAACAATTTACTCACGTGAATGTAAGTACGACAACAAAAGCACTTGAACACAACACACTGGTAAATACCAGTTTACTACTGGAAATTTATTTTTTCCCATAGCACGTGAAGGCAGCAATACTTCCAGTCATAAGGTATGGCAGGTGGGCGGAGTCCGGGAAAAGATCGCAACGATTAGCAAATTGCAACATGACAACAAGTCCAGCCCTGCCTTGTTTCATTTCAGAAGCTGTTTCACTCAGATATACATCACCACAAGGAAAATAAAACAATTGCTACTTCCGTTTCATGGCGACTTTAAATGGCATAATACAAAAATGTGTAAAAAATGAACACATTCTTTTTTAGTGTGCAAATATGTCAGTCGTTGCCTTGGTAATGCAAAAGTTTACTGACGGTAGGCAATGTAAATAACAATAACTGTAACTGTTCTTTACTGTTCTTACAAAGGGGTTCGGCCTGACAGTGAAAAAGCATTATATGTGTGTTCCCTGAAACTATGATTTTTGTGTAGCAAACGCAATGCTCTACCAACTGAGCTAGAATTTAGAGAATTTAGAGAATGACAGCATCTAAAATGTTAGAAACTACCTGCAGTTATTTAAAAAAAAATCTGTTAATAACAAATGTGGTATTGTGTATTTTTTGGCCATGTGACATCACCGAACGAAACTAACAAAAATAATGACATAATGACTGTTTCCCGAACACTCCCCCGTGTTTAACAAACAAACAGCCCTGCCCCACACGCTCTGACAGGCTATCGAGATTCTCATACAATCTTGAAAGTAAATACACTTTGTGAATCATGTAACCTAACATAGTAAAAGTAAACAAACAAACCCATTCATAGGGTTAATTCCTTGAATAATTTAAATGCTCTAGCGCCGTTCAAGGAAATCAACCTTTGTAAACTTTCAGTCCTGC
Organism: Misgurnus anguillicaudatus; assembly: GCF_027580225.2. Taxonomy (NCBI): domain Eukaryota; kingdom Metazoa; phylum Chordata; class Actinopteri; order Cypriniformes; family Cobitidae; genus Misgurnus; species Misgurnus anguillicaudatus. Next base: position 35,660,996 of record NC_073355.2, read on the forward strand.
ATGATTCACCACATATCCAAATTCAAACAAAGTAGGTCATTAAAGTTAAGAAATACAGCCTAGGCCATCTACATTACAGAACATAAGATTGTCAAAAATTGACTGGAGGTGCGTGTCTGAAAAGGAGGAAAAGTTTCAAACCACTAAATTAAGACTTTATTTAGGACCAGTGGAGGCCGGTGACTTCTCTCCTGAGGGGCGCAAATTTAAAATATGTGTTCGGAGTGTCATGTGTCTTGCTCTTCATTTCAAAATGTTGCGTCATGTGAACCATGTGCATCATGCATCTTTTCAAAGTATGTGCATGCTGCACACGCGTCAAAACGATTTATAATAAAAGAGACGTGTTGATTAATTTTGTGTTCACGAAATACTCACAAGACACTCACTTAAAGGAATATTCCATTTTCTTAAAAGAAAAATCCAGATAATTTACTCACCACCATGTCATCCAAAATGTTGATGTCTTTCTTTGTTCAGTCGAGAAGAAATTATGTTTTTTGAGGAAAACATTGCAGGATTTTTCTCATTTTAATGGACTTTAATGGACACCAACACTTAACACTTAACTCAACACATTACAGTTTTTTTCAACGGAGTTTCAAAGGACTATAAACAATCCCAAACGAGGCATAAGGGTCTTATCTAGCAAAATGATTGTCATTTTGACAGGAAAAATAAAAAACATATACACTTTTTAACCACAACTTTTTGTCTAGGTCCGCTCCAGTGCGACCTAACGTAAATGTGTAGTGACGTAGGGAGGTCACGTGTTACATACAAAGACATTAATTAGTATCAGTTGACATACAACAACGTAGGAACGGTCCTCTTTTAAAACACTTGTAAACACTGGGGCGCAGTTTCTCGTTCGTCCTCTGTGACCTCTTGACGTCATGACGTATTGCGTGGGGTCACGCTGGCGCATCACGACCGGATCTAGACAAGAAGTTGTGCTTTAAAAGTGTATATTTGTTATTTTTATTGTCAAAAATGACAATCGTTTTGCTAGATAAGACCCTTATGCCTCGTTTGGGATTGTTTATAGTCCTTTGAAACTCCGTTGAAAAGAACTGTTATGTGTTGAGTTAAGTGTTAAGTGTTGGTGTCCATTAAAGTCCATTAAAATGAGAAAAATCCTGCAATGTTTTCCTCAAAAAACATAATTTCTTCTCGACTGAACGGAGAGGGACATCAACATTTTGGATGACATGGTGGTGAGTAAATTATCTATTTTTCTTTTGAGAAAATGGACTATTCCTTTAACACTAAATTCTGATTACACATGAGATTAAGCAAGTATCTGGCAAACTCTTTTATAATAAACCCTTTAGATGCGTCTGCAGCAGGCTCGTATTTTGACATCACACGTGATGCACATAAGTTTACATGACACGCCGAACACGTATTTTGATATGACGAGCCTCACACATTACGGGCTACATACATGTTGTAACGAGCTTCGCATCGTCCGCCCTCGAAAAAGAAGTCACCGGCCGCCACTGTTTAGGAGGTTTATTTAATGGGCACTTCAAATGCAGACCCCTTGTGGATGAACAAACCATCTGGCCTGACTGGAGTTGGTTAATGATGATCGGCTTGGATCTTCTTTCCAACAAAAGCTTCATCCAGTCGAACACGTTCGCTTCCCAAATACGTTGGCTCCACCATATTCATTAACAATATTTCTTACACAAGATGATTAGTGGGATTGTGGGAACAGAAGGGGCTTTATCGTAGGAGTTTACATGAGATGATTCATCACGTCTCATAACAGATGCTGAATAATAGGGGGTCGGACATGAAAAGCTGGTAAAGGAAAACACTGGTTGCTCCAGTTTGACTCTTGCTGGTCTGAGCTGGCCTTGCAACAGAACTATCGTTTATTTTAAAGCTAGTCCCTAAGATGGTCTATGCTGGTTTGTGTATGTATTTGTATGTGTTTGGGATCCACTTACTTGTACTGGGCTTGGAAATGTTCCTGTACGAAACTGTGACGAACACCAGGCTCAGCCGTGGCTGGGTTTAGAGCATCACAGTCGAGCTCATCTTCTTGACTCTAAAACAAAATGTAAAACATTTATAGAGTAAATATGGGATAGATGCTGCGGTGTGAGGCCATGTTTCTATGCTTTTCTACAGTTTGTAACAATCATACACCAAAAGCGAATGTGTGCATCATGTTGCTCGCACTATATTACTCGTTTGCGTGTCTCCATTATCTGATGTTTCAAACCAGTCGTGTCAATAAGCCATTCGCTGATTGGCTTGCACAACAAAGCGGCATGCACGAGTTAAAATGTTTCAACTTGTGCTAAAGACGCAATTGATGTACGTATCACACTTTTGATGTCATTGGCGTCACCCTATACGAATTCATCCATTTGAATTGACTTTGACTTTGTATATAATTTACTCGCACAAATAATTCAATTCGCTTTTGATGTCTACACGCCATTACAGTTCTGTTTGAAATAAGAGGATAAGAGCCACAGAGAGTGTTGATACGAAACTTCCCAAGGTCAAAAAACAAGATAGGGTGTCTGTTACAGCACATGAAAGAAGTTTAATGAGTGAACGCCTTATAAAAAAAGAGGGAGGGAGAGATAAAGACAGATTAAAAAAAAATACACAGCCGTTAAGAGATACAGCAAAAAATCACAAACACATAAGGTGGATTCATAACCTTTCTCTCTGGGTGGCGGGGCATGTATATAAACTATTACCCGCTGAAATAGTTTCATCATAAGATGAAAGAAACGCAAAGGTCAGTAAAATTAGTTACACTTACATTTCTACATCCCTTATGTCAATAGGTTTAGACTATTAAAACCAAGATACAAGGATTTATGACGACAATTGAACTTTGATACATTATTTCTCCCCGTCTTCTATTGGACCACCAAACAGATATTCCCAACTCATGTTTATGCCATATCCTTAAAGGAAAACACCACTGTTTTTCAATATTTTACCGTGTTCTTACCTCAACTTAGACGAATTAATACATACCTATCTTTGTACAGCACGTCGTGAATGTGTTAGCATTTAGCCTAGCCCCATTCATTCCTTAGGATCCAAACAGGGATTAATTTAGAAGCCACCAAACACTTCCATGTTTTCCCTATTTAAAGACATGAGTAGTTACACAAGTAAGTATGGTGGCACAAAATAAAACGTGGCGATTTTTTATGCGGATAAAAAATGAGAACTATATTGTAGGGTGGAAGAGCACTTAGTTTGCAGCACTTCGACCTCGGGCACAGAATATTGACAGACATTTTAGCAAGAGGTGGGAGTTCACAGGAGTGATGATCCGCTTAAAATTTTTTATTTTGTGCCACCATACTTACTCGTGTAACTACTCATGTAACAGTCTTTAAATAGGGAAACCATGGAAGTGTTTGGTGACTACTAAATTCATCCCTGTTTGGATCCTAAGGTATGAGTGGGGCTAGGCTAAATGCTAACACATTCACAACACGCTCTACAAAGATTAAGTGCACGCATTGAAAAAAGATAGGTTTGTATTAATTTGTCTAAGTTGAGGTAAGAACATAATAAAATATTGAAAAACGGTGATGTTTTCCTTTAAGCCCAATAGTTATGATGTAGCCACAGTGTTTACATTTCTAATAGCTGTGTCTGCATGTTAAGCTGGAATAGGAGGTAGTATTTTAAAACTGAAAAATAGACATTACTTGCTTATATGCTTTACCAGGCCAGTCAAGGGTTATCTTCGCAAAAGTAATGATTATCACGTACAGTAAATACATTTCATGTCTTATTTGAATGTGTACACAGACTAATTCAGCTGGTGGGTTCTCTTCAAGGATGTCTGGCAAAGCGAGACTTCTTTTGAGAAAGACGCTCCCCATGATTCCCAGCTGACAGCTGAGTCACATCACGCCCCGTACAGAAAAACTAAAGGTTTGGAATTCATGACTGAAAGTACGTTGTTTTGCAAGACAGAAACTAACGTCACAACAAAGATCTTCAGAGGTTTTACCCGTGTATAAATACTACGCAATCCAGAACAAGTTCAAATAACAAAACATTCATACCCCTTCTTTTTAGGAAGAACATCTTGTGGTCTTGATCTCCCACTCTTTCTCTCTGTCTTAGCACAACTCCTATTTCTAATCCCTCTTTTATCTTTCATTCACTCTTTCTTTATCCACCAGTGTGCTTTACACCTTTAGCTGATAATTAGAGCCAATTTTATGCTAAATGGCACTTGAGCGCACAAAGAGAGGCAAATCCTCTGAGCTCTTTCTATAAAGCCCAGGGGTTCATTTATAGATGAAATTATAGAACTTGAAGTTCTGGATTATTTTTTTTTTTGGGTGCCAAAACATAGTATTATCTAACAAAAAAGTAATGACGTGAAGTAAAGATGCATAACGATTAATCGCGATTAATCTATAGCAGAATAAAAGTTATTGTTTACAACATATATGTGTGTGAACTGTATATAATAATTATGTATAAATAAATATGCACACATGCATGTATAATTTTAAGAAAAAAAAGAAAAAAATATATATATATTTATATATAAAGTATTTATATATAATATAAATTATACATAAATAGACAAATGTATATACACATGTAAACGTTTCTTAAATATATACATGCATGTGTGTGCATTTATATATACAAAGTAATTATACACAGCTTACACACATATATGAGGTAAACAAAAACTTTTATTCTGCTACAGATTAATCGCGATTAATCGTTATGCAAAGTTTTTTAAGCTTTTCTGTCAAATAGTGCATAGTCAAGTTGTCCAAGAAATCTGACAAAGTTCATTCATGTTTCCCCTTTGGGAATAAATGCATAAGATCTGTGATCTCTATTGACAGGGAACTGTGTTACGGTTGCCCACCAGCCCTGTACTTTGAAGATCTGTACTGTTGTACGGATACATTCCATTGTTATCTGTGCATGGCGAAAGGAGGAAAAGACTGCAGGCCATTAATCAACAAGTGAGCTTATCACATCACTAAATTCTTTAGCCTGACCCAGCATGGTTAATGAGTGTTAGGGTATGGGAGTCTTTATCTTCTGAGACCCTGAGCTGGGAATGTGTCTCTTGATAATAATACAAGAACCACACTGACTCTACCAACTATATCATTGAAAATAAAGAACAAATGTATTTTAAGCAACGATGCACCAAAACGAAAAGTTTGGGCCGGAAATTGTGGATGCACGTGGCCGAAAACTGTAACCAAAAGACGTTAATAACTTATTTTTGAAGTTTTTGTATAATTGTATTAAAGTGCCTGTAAAGTTAGATATTAAATGTGTTCTGAGGTTGTCACACCCCCAAAAAAAGTATTATTAACCACATAGCCAAATTTGAATGCTCACTCAAAAAAAATATTTTTGCAATTAATTAACTTTAATGAAACAAGTTAATACAACACAATTTATTATTTTTTTTGTCTCAACCTATTTTTATAATGTTCAATCTGCTTAAATTTAAAAAAAATACTTGAACTTAATCATTTTTTATTGGGACCACATTAATGATTTTTGTTGCTATTACTGTACTTACTGGGCCCTGAATCTGTATTTCCCAGCATGCTTTGGATGCAACTGCCTTTGGAGAGTAATTTTTTTTAATTAAGTGTTATTTTATGCATTTTTAGGTAAAGAGAAAGACTTTATAGTGTTTAATGTTGGTTTATCTTATTGATTTAGAAGAGCTTGTGTTATATTTTTACAAATTGTTTGGTTACCATCGTGCAAAAGAGTGGTGCTTGTGGTTAGGTTGTGGATGTGACATACGTACTTCTTTAACTGTGTTAATGCCTGTTTGAAGATCAATCTCTTCTCACATGTTCATCTAATGTGTCATGCTAACGTGTGCTTATGCTAATTAGTATTATATAGAAACTGACAATTGGTTTAACTAGACTTTTTTGCTTGAATGAACTTGTTTTGTCTTTGTTGAACAGACCAGAATTAATTGCGTGGAAAAGTGTTCCTTAACTGAACTAAGTTTATTGAACAAGATATTTTTATGACCAATGAAAATATATTTATTAATTTGGTGCAACAAAAAAATATTTGTTTAAAGTAACTTATTTTATTCTTGTTGTACAAGCCAAAACTAATTTCGTGGAAAAGTTTTCCTTAATTCAATTATGTTGAATGAACAAACAATTTTTTGAGTGCTGCTCTCAAGCGGTGGGGCCGTGCCCGCTATGAAATACAGCTACAACCTGAATGGATGCTTGTTATTGTGTTAGGGGCAGGGCCATGCGAGGTGGCTCAAGTGCGTCACCCTGCCTAAATAATCCTGAACACAGAAATAATAAAAACCTGTTTAACAATCTAACTGTCAGGATCCTGTCAGGATCTAGTCTTGTCCTAGTTTCTAGTTCATTGTGACAGGGTTCTGACAGTACCATGTTTTGTGTGAGGGTGCATGGTCTCGTTTATTTAGGCCATGTGCCCTGTCTCGTCTCTGACCCCACCCCCTCGTTAATTACCCTTGTTATTGTTTGATCACCTGTTACCCTCCTGATTTGGTTCCCTATTTAATGCCCTTGTGTTTGCTTGTAAAAGTAAGATTCATGTCCACTATTGAAGTCAAGTTTGTTTAGTGTTGTAATATCTTGTTCCATGTTGTACATCCTCGTGTTTTTTTGTTTTCCTTGTTTTGTCTTTGTTAAATAAAGTGTTTTTATAACCCCCGAATTCGTCTGCGCTTGGGTTCTGCTTCCTGTTCCTGACACTAACTCTGCAATAGAATACTGCATAGTTTACAGCCTTTATGGTGTGTTTCAGCAATACATTTCTAATATTTATAATGTGTTTAGAAACTATTTTCAAGGTTGACTTTACAGAAGCTTATATAATATTAGACAATTTAATTTATTAAATCTAACTTGGAACTACAAATCAATAAAACTTTACATGTTTTTTAAAGGGACACTCCACTTTTTTTTGAAAATATGTTCATTTTCCAGCTCCCCTAGAGTTAAACATTTGATTCTTACCGCTTTGGAATCCATTCAGCTGATCTCCGGGTCTTGCGCTAGCACTTTTAGCATAGCTTAGCATAATCCATTGAATCGGATTAGACCATTAGCATTGTGCGCAAATTTTTCCTATTTAAAACATGACTCTTATGCAGTTACATTGTGTACTAAGAACGACAGAAAATTTAAAGTTGCCATTTTCTAGGCAGATATGGCTAGGAACTATACTCTCATTCTGGCATAATAATCAAGGACTTTGCTGCTGTAACATGGCTGAAGGAGGCGCAAAGATATTACGTAATGCCCAAAAATAGTCCCCTGCTATCGAACGATACTAAGGGGACTATATTCAGCTGCTGCGTAATATCATTGCGGTTTTACATTTCCTTTGGTGTGTCTGTTAGTATATGTTAACGATTCTCAACGTAAATCTCTTTTCTTGGACTGCAACAAACTCACGGATTGTATGCAACAGTTTACATCCTTGGCTTGTTGACTTAGACAAGACTGACATCATAATTCCTCCCGTTTCTCACAGCCTCTAAGTTAACTCCTGTTAGCATTAGCATTGTTAGCGAATCTTACAAACATAAGTAGCGTCACATTTCCGGCTGAGGTCAGAGGTATTCAGACCAATCACAACGTACAGATTAGCTGGCCAATCAGGGACACAGCGCTTTTCAGGACGATGAGCTTTGAACAAAATCGATGCGTTTCAGGAAGACAGGGATATCTGGAGCTACAAAAATGTACGGTATGTGGAAAATTGTCAGGATCCTGCCATATCCTTGTTTGTATTTAGATCTAGTTCAGCATGGCAGGGTTCTGACAGTACAATGTTACCTGTGGGAGATGTGTGGTTTTAGTATTGGTTTATTCTGACCACGCATTTCCCGGGTCTCGTCACTTTTTACCCGATCCCTTACCTGTTATGATTTTCACCTGTTCCCCTCATTAGTTCTCTTATTTAAAGTCCTTGTGTTTGCTGTTCTGGGCACAGTCGTTTTGTATCCTGTGTCCCTACGTTGCTTGTCTTGCCAGTGAGTACTTTGTTTAGTCTAGTTTAGCTTTTTGTTTAGTGTTTTAGTCTTAAGTATATTTCCTGTTTATGTTATTTGCCGTAGTGATGGGCAGTCTGGCTCTTTCCATAGATTCGGCTCAAGCTCCGGCTCTACCTTTTAGTGATGGCAGTCCGGCTCTTTCATAGATTCGGCTCTCCTGGCTCGGCTCCCTTAGAAGAGCCGGCTCTTACGGTGCCACCCCTGCATGCGTCTGAAGATTCGGCTCTGCACGTTCGCTACAAAGAATCAGCTCTTAGAGCGACCCATTACTAGTTTGCCCCCTTGCGGGTTTTGTTTTTCCTTTTTATAATAAAGTGTCAGTATTTATTCATCCCTGTCTGCGATTGGGTTCATCTGTTTCAATTCCTCACCGAAAATAATGTGTTTTTTAACCATAAACCACGCAAACAGACTGTATTATACCAAATTCACAAAATAACATTGCTTTTTAGCAATGAAATAGGTGCATTTAAGAAAAACAGATCAATACCAATAAGACCTTGATATAAATGAAACTAAATCAAACTTGAATAACAACTTCTTGCGGATGAGTGAAGTGAAAGAGCCCAACTGTTTGAATTGCAGCAAATCATACCTGGTGCCAAAAAGTGTTTGGGCAGCGCATTGATGTCATGCATCTGAAACCTTTAAAGGAGTGAGTTAAATAACAGCTTCAAACATCCTTATCCATGTCCTGATCAGGGTCACTTCGTCTGACATTTAATAATTAATTTTGAGGATTTAGATAAATGATTCTGTTGTCCATCCGTCTAGTTAACCCCAAACCAGTTAAAGTTCAAAAAAGGTCATGCAATTTATCTCAGCAACAGTCACCTGTATTTAATCATTTGTCTAAAGGAACAGTTTGGAAAAAAAAATATTTTTTAAACATTTCCTTACTCTCAGGCACAAAATATAACGAATACTAAATGCATGACAGAAAACCTGTCGTGTCACATTTGAATGCAAAACAAGTGACATTGAGACCTGCTACAGAAGGAAAGATTTATTAAAGATTTCGCTTTGTTCTTCCTACACACTGATAAAAATCATGACATGCAGTATAAGGGAAAAAATTTGAAAATATTTAAATATTTTTACTATTCCTTTAAAAGGTCACTGCTTGAGTTCACATGGACCACAAAGAAGAAATAAAACTGAACTAACATGCCAATATGAGAGGTTTTGCTTTCTTCTGCTAACATTGTCTCATATATATATTATATATTTACTGAATATATATATGGGTGATTTGGAATGAATTGCAAAAATCTTTAAAATTAGACGAACTGATTTCCCTCGGTAGTTTTAAGCATCAGCTTTTAAAACTGCTTACTGATTCTTGCTCATGTTAACAGTCCAGTTATGATCTATAGTATTTTAAAAAGTGTTTAAATATAAGTTTTATACATTTATAAATTTCTTAAGGTCTATTTCAGAGAAAACGTAATGTTTATTTTTAATTATTTATATTGTATGTAGCGCTACACCTGTTGTACATCTGTTTTTGTTTTTTTTTTGTTTTTTTACTTGATTGGATATTAATTTTTCTCATGTGTAACTCTGTTGTGTCGCACTGTTTCTGCCTTATCTTGGCCAGGTCGCAGTTGTAAATGAGAACTTGTTCTCAACTGATTTTACCTGGTTAAATAAAGGTTAAATAAAATAAATAAATAAAATTCTCACGAAACCATTGAAACATCACGGCACTAATGATTTTAGCTTTAAAATGTGTAATATAGTAACATTAAAAAGCATCAGAATTAACACAATACTGTGTTCTACCTTGCACAATGTGTGATTTCAACATAAGAATTTATAATTGTACATTTTATCTCATTTTCTGCTGAAATTCTCATTACCGCAATGTGTCCGGCTGTGTTTGAACATGCGTTATGTTGTCATTAAATCAAATTAACACAAAAATATTAAGAAAAAAAATAAATGGATGTTCTGCTAGACTACTTTAGATGACAGAAAAAATATTTACTGAATATTCATGTATAATAATAATGAAGAAAAATTAGGAAAATGATGTGTCCATGCCTGATGTTCTCATCCTCCGCAACACTTTTTGAGAACAGTTTAAGCACACATACAGAATTTTAATAAAGTTTGATTCTGAGTGACCAAGCACATGGACCAGTTACTTCAAGATGGCTACCAGGTAAGATCATTTTTTTACAGTTAATTTGAAATATTGTCTTGTCAGAATGCTTACACGACATTTTGATTATCATTACCGCAACAGATGCTTATTAAATGTTAATTTAATTAATAGAAGCATAATACTTTGATTTTAAATGCATGTGCAGAATCTCCAAATTATGTTCTTTCAGGTTTGTCATGTCATTTTGAAAATATGTCAGTGTTTATGTTTTCTGACGGTTGCGGTAATGAGATTTTTTAGGACTAATTTTTTAAATTATGTTACAAAAAGTGTTAAATGATAAGTAAAAGTTTTTAAATTAATGTTCCCATTTACTCCAGACTTTGTTTTTCAATGTCTGGTGGGAAAAAAAGTAAATTTAAGCAATTTTTTCATTTTCATGCTTGACATTTTTAAAACCAAGTTTTCGTGAGAATCACCCATATATATATATATATATATATATATATATATATATATATATATATATATATATATATATATATATATATATATATATATATATATATATATATATCATATGTAAAACTGCTTTGAAACAATTGTAAAAAAAAGCTATTTATGCTTGGATGCTCTTCTATCTTAAATGTTATTAGCAGTAACCATCCAACATCTGAAACATAGACAATAATTAATGTGATGACAATGATGTGATCACACAAATGCACCTTGTAAAGGGAGAGTTTCATTGCATCTGTTATAGTGACCACAACACAATGTGGCCCAAATGAGCAAAAATAGGCTAAAAGCACAGAAACACACAGATGCCCACTCTTACACAGGACGCATTAATGAATAATAGACCTCGCACTCCATAAAGACACTAAATATATCCCCCTTTAAAAGATGAAGGGAATAAAAAGGATGATAATGCAGCTGTACTTACAGGGTACAAGAGCCAGACTCACTATCAGACTCTATACAGCAAAAGCTTTACTCTGAGAAAAGATATTAAAGTACACAGTAGTGTTGCCAATACTACACAAAACAACTAATGAATATCCACATCCAGGTCACATTCCAACAAAACCTCCAATTTTAAAATTAATTTGTGCGTAAAGACAAAATACATTTTATATAATCTCACTTCCCAAATGTATTTTACTTTCAGATATTTGACTATATTTTTACTGTACCTCAACTTGTGTACTAGTATTATTAAAACACTCCATCATTTGGGTTAAAAGAACTCTGCATAGGTTTATTTATAACCAAACTGTGTGTTGTGTCTAATGTTGAATTATTTTTAGTGTAAATCTGGCATGAGGCAATACAACAAGTACTATGATGTAAAATAAAATCTGCATTTATAATTTTTTATGATAGTCTTTGTAAGTTTTACCTCACAGATTAAATCTATATACCTTCATTGTTCTATGATCATTGGGCCTCATTATCAATAGAAACAAGTGCAGATCCGTGTGCAAATATCATCTTACGACAGAGTTCACGTGTGATTCATGAAACATTCGTAAACCACCAATCTCATTGTACAAATGATCGTCCGATGATAAATGTGATGGATAAAAACTAAGGTAATTTGAATATTACGGCCATATAAATCAAGCCTCACCCCTAGAGTTCACAACATAAAGAAAAGTGAACCGGTCATGCAAAGAAACGTCTCCATGGAAACTAAACTTTGACCCTTCAAGTTCAAATGAAGTAACTTAAAAAGCAATATAAAAAAGAAGTCGTGAAAATGCAGTTTGGAGCCAGATGAAGCAAGCAAAATTGATCTAACACCAAAAATGTCAACCTTGTAATTTCAAAGAATTAAAGGACAAGTTCAGTATTTTACACTTAAAGCCCTGTTTTCAGATTGTTTATGGTGAAATAGAACAGTTTTGACTGAAATTTCGACTTTTCCGGTTCCCCCGAGAATTTTCGGGTGTTTGTGTTTCACCTCCCACCTCTACAATGGGTTTATAGGTGCACAGGAACAATCCTTCCTAAAATGCATTAAACTTTCGTTTACAAAGACGTGAAACTCACAGAGTGGTCAGGGGTGTTCACTGATATGCTCACACGGAAATCGCTGCAAAAGATGCTTTCCAGCAGGTGTTTTAGCATTCTTTGTTAACCTGTGGACCTATTTTTCCAAACGCCTCACACCCGTATATTCTTCCATTGAGAGCTTGAATAATAGACACTCCAGCCTAGGTGGTGGCGCTAATCCGCCATTGCCAATTGCAGGAAATAGAAACAAAGTTCCCACAGCACATCTAATACAAGTCAATGGAGTTGGCAAAAACTACGATAAAACCTGTTGGAATGCTCGGTGAGTTTCACGTCTTTGTAAACGAAAGTTTAATGCATTTTAGGAAGGATTGTTCCAGTGCACCATTAAACCTATTGTAGAGGTGGGAGGTGAAACACAAACACCCGAAAATTCTCGGGGCAGCCGCATATGTCGAAATTTCAGTCAAAACCGTTCTATTTCATCATAAACAATCTGAAAACAGGGCTTTAAGTGTAAAATACCGAACTTGTCCTTTAAATACTTGCTTAGTATTTAACGTAAGAAAATTTATATTTATTACTATAGACTTAATATAATAATTTTTTTAAGGTGAAATATGCTGCATTGATAAATAAATGTAAATAAATAATATACTGTATGTGAATTTTCTTGTAGGTTTTCAGTACATTCAGACGGACTGTAAAACAAACTCTCTCCTGCGCGGGTGCAGTCTCATACATTTCTAAGCTCGGATGGCAGTTTAAAGCTGTTAAAAGTTGTTAAAGCTTCAAAGCACTAACCATAGTAATTGCTGTACGTTTTACTTTAGTAAATACTAAAGTGAGCAGAAATCAAATTTTCCAAACTATTTCTAACATTTTATCTTTATTCAGTTTCAGATAGCATATCAACGGGGTAAACCACATCTTAAAGGTGCGTTGCGTAACTTTTTAGAAGGATCTCTTGACAGAAATGCAATAAAATATACATAACTATTTTATTAGTGGTGTAAAAAACCTTACATAATGAACTGTATTGTTTTTATTACCTAAGAATGAGCCGTTTTTATCTACATACACCGCGGGCCCCCTAACATGGAAGTCGCCTTTATGTTTCTACAGTAGCCCTAAACGGACAACAGACGACATGTTTGTCCTTTGGCAGCTATCAAATGCATTTTGAAACTGACGTCAGCTGGCGTCCTTACCATGTTTGAAAAATGTATTTGCTAACAGTAGTTAAAGGAACAGTATGTAGGATTGTGGCCAAAACTGGTATTGCAATCACAAAACTTGTGGCTAAAACTGGTACTGCAATCACACAACTGGTGGCCAATACACAAAATGACAACATAAACATCAGTTGAGGGCTGCAACTCCACTTTTTAAATGACAATATCCTGGCCAGACCACTGTTGTCAGTGATATAAGTATTTGAAATGAAAATGATTTCTTAATGTCTAGTGACATATCAGGGCCATTTTATGATTAATTGATATAAATTTCTTACATACTGTTCCTTTAACTTACAGGCTATAAGTCATGTCTACATCACCAATCCCAGGAAGTAAACAGTTGCCTAAAATCCGTGTGTTTGTTGTAGTTCAAGAAAAGAGATTTACGTTGGAGACGATAACTTGTGCCATCGTTTACTTTGGGGTTTCTACTTTTTGGATATCGTTAACACATAATAACACACACTTACACACCAAAGGAAATGTAAAAATGTAAATTGGACAATAGGTGCATTTAAATGCAAAAATCTTGCAAGGAAACAACCTTACTGGTAAACACAGTTTTCTGTCGTAGGCTCAGTTCATTAATGAGGCCCAGTGTCTTTTCAACATATCCAGAAGGAATAAACAGAGTATATTTATGTGTGGTAAAACCTAATTTACTAACTAAATAGAACATTTTGGATTTGTTTGCATTTTTCCTAAATGCAATTGAGCATTAACCATGTAAATATACTTTGATGAATGAAAATGGTGTTTATTTTAAATAATAAGTCAGTCTGTTAGAGAGAGTGTGTTAATTGATGAGTCTGGAAACTTGGTGGTTTGCAATGCTAATGTTGGCATTCAATCAGAGAGTAAACAAGGAGAACTGTTAGACAACATATCTTGACAATGTACTGTCAGTATTTAGACTAGTTCAAGAGTGTTTCGCACACCAGTCAAACGCCTCTCATGGTTCTTCAATCACGAGATCTGAACATCAACCTCTGTCGTAAAGTCTGTCAAGTAAAAAAAATTGTATACACGGTCATACAAAAAGTACAAAAGCTGTCACTTGGGCGAAACCCTTTCAAAATGTACACCTTTGTACCTAAAGGGCGCATATTGGTACTTCAAAGGTACATATTTGTACCTCAAGGCTATATAATGTAAATGTGCATACTGTAAATGGTGCATATACCGCCTCAGTGACAGCTGTGTACCTTTTTTCTAACAGTGAATGAGATTGTAAAATATATACAATATGACTTTACATATATCTGAAATACATTATATTTTATTATATTATTACTAGGGCTGTCAATAGATTATAATATTTAATCAAGATTATTCGCATGATTGTCATGAGTTAACTTGCGATTAATCGCACATTTTTATCTGTTCTAAATGTACCTTAATTTAACACTTTTTAAGTTTTTAATACGCTAATCAACATGGATGTGGACAAATATGGATGCTAATGCAAATGTATGTTTACACCAGCCTGTTTACATTTTCAACAGAACCATCAGCTATTGTTTTGTATATGAACTTTCCGAATATCCTTTAATTTCTCCATTTCTGTTTGCTGCTGCATCATTTGTGACCCGTGACGGAAAATTTAGTCGAATGAGCAAATTTTCAAAAATTTGTTATTTATATTTTGACATTCTATATTAAAAAAATTTCAAAACAATGCATAATTGGTTGAAATCTGACAAATTATGACAGAACTACACCTGTTTGAAGTTGACAGAGTCAGTAAAGTTAATTATGAGAAAAATCCAAAATGACCACAAAAATTACCACATTCATACCATAAAATCACTGTAAAACTAATAGATTTAGCACAAACTCAAACACAATATCAATATATGTTAAACTTTTTTCTTTTATTGTTTGATTGACATTGAGACAGACAGCCTTAAGATTAGGCCTGTCACGATTATGAAATTTGGCTGATGGTTAATTGTCTAATAAATTATGAATTAATAAATAAATTCATTATGAATTAATTAATTAATTCTCTTAATATTTTAGTTTGTTCATAAATTAATGTTCACACATTGTTGTGATTATTTAAATTAAATATTTAGCAAGATTTACCTGGCAGTAAATATTAATACACATTAAAAGTAATTATTTAATGAATTTAACTTTCAAAAACTGAAAATTCTTCATATAAAATAAACACCATAAAGTGTCTGGAAAAAAAACTGAAAATAAACATGCAATTAAAATAAACTGACTATAACAGAACAGGCCTTAAATAGTAGCCAATCCTACTAAAGTCATAGTAGTACTCGACCACATGTCTGCAAAAAAGTGGCTGCAAAAAATACATTCCTGCAGCTCCCCCTTGTGTTTTTTAGAAAGATGTGCAATCATTGCGGTGATTTGAAATCATCACGATGAGGTCAAACAATCGCGATGAGACAATTATTTAATCATTGCCAGCCCTACTAAGATCTATTGTAATGCAGATCTAATATAATTGTACACATCAGATATTTTTCCCCAACAGTTAACCAAACATTTACTTAAGACATAACAGATTATATCTGCGTGAATTTTGGTCAAAACAGATATTTGTTTCGTCAGTGTGTCGGTCAGCGCGAGGAAGATCGTTTTCGAGTCTTATTTCTCTTAATAACTCTTTTAACATCAGTCAGATGCCAAACTTTATTTCTCTTAATAATTATTTTAACATGAAGCAAGTCCTGCACTTTATTTTCTCATTCCTGCATATTTTAAAACCAAAATCTCAGATGAGCAAAGTGGATGGACAACCATAAATGCGCTTAGTTAAGTTAAGCATTTAGGACGGTAGGCTACACCTCAGACATCGTACACTAGATGACGGCTTAACAGACTTATTTTATGAAAGCCATTTAAACATGGGTCACATGCGTTAATAAAATTAGTAGTGTTAAAATGAATTTACGTTGACGTGTTATTAACACGTTAATTTTGACAGCCCTAATTATTACACAGCTTTTTTAGAAGTCTATTATTGTATGTAGCTCTGATCATGTAGATACATTTTAAGCAGGCTTTGATGAGAAGAAAGGAAAGACAAAAGGAAGTGAAGCATCTATAAATATAATCCAATAAGGAAGTGCACAAATGATGTCTTTGAAAGTTTTATTTCTCTCTCGGTCTTCTCTCTTGAGGTGGGCAACATTTCACTATTTCAACCACGCTCAGTTCATACGCTTTGCTGGTTTCTATGGAGATGCCAGTGGGCAAATATACAAAAGAGAGAGAGAGATGGAGAGACCGAGATAAAAAGGAAAGGAGGCGAAAGAAAAGCCTGTCCTCTGCAGAGAAGAGCTCTTGGCAGGCTTTCAGAACTAGATGCAGTGCAGTTATTTTCTTTCACTTCTCCCTGTTGATGTCTGTATGTGAAATGAATGATAATGAGAGGCTCTTCAGGAAGCGTCTTTACCTCTGCAAGGCACGAATAAAGCAAAGTAACACTTATCAAGCACAGGAAAGCGATATCGTCATGCGATATCATTCCCTGCTATGCCCACAATCCAACAACAACGTCTTTGTCCTGCAGATGTTCGACAGCAGGTGGTTTTCCGCACACCAGAAGTCAAAGTCCTCCGGCAGCTTCCTGTTCTGACTCATCTCTTTCACCGATGCAGACTACAATGGCAAAACATCGGACTCAAAAACAACCAGCATGATGCTGGATCATGCTCTAGTTTACAAGATGTCACTAAAAGTTATCTAAAAGATTGATTTTGCTAATTCACGGCTGCATAACATCATCTAAATAATGCTTACCATGAATACTGTCTGTGAAATCAACGCTTAAATTTCATAACCTAATGAGATTGGGAGCATCAAAGATTGATTTCAATCATTGAATTGACCTTACTTTGTCAAAATGAAAGATATCAAGGTTTGCTTTTCATAAAATGTTCTTTGCATGTAGGATAATTTTATGTAGATATCAGTAAATCACTCAAACGATTTAGTTTGCATTATTTCTTATTGTATACATTTACAATTGTATACATTTACAAATGGCAGATGCTTTTTTTCTACAGTGCATTTTTACGGTATACTTTTTGTAACTCATCCTAATGCAATGCTCTACCAACTGAGCTATAGGAACAAAAGAGGAAACATATAAGATGGACGAGTGACATAAAGACCCTTTGGAAAGGTCGAAAAGTCAGGCCACTAGGCATTAGAGGTCTTCTCGGGTCCAAAGAAATGTACTTGACCAGAAATAACCCGATTCACTTTTTTCCCAAACCAGATGTGCATAAATATTTTTTTAAGAAAGACCCGTCCCAAGACAAACCTGAAAAAATTAGACCCGAGTCTGCATGTAATCAAGCCTGGTTTATTTCAGTTTACTGAGTTACATTTGCAGGTCATACGCATATTACAACAATGTATGATTAACAAAGAAAAATAGTCAACTTTATAATTGTTAATGTTATGAAAGAAGAATCGTCTTGATGACGATTGCACCTTGCAAATGCGACCTCTGAAGGCTACAGCCTTTGGATTGAGAAACGGCCAAAATCTCACCTCACTGTTCCGCTCCCAAGCCAGCGGATCATCACTGATATCAATTGCCATCCCTGCAAATAGCGCATTAACTCTGCTTCTGCAGGCTGTTCGCGTAACATGAACCTGAAGACATCTCACTGGGCGAGATTGTACTTTATATAATTTGTGACGTGCACACCACCGCAGGGCGCACTTCCCCACCGCGGGTCTCACTCCACCGCGGTGGTGCGGTGATCATTACAACCGTCACAGCCCTAACGACGACACCAGGGTAACCGCTAAAATGTATATTTAAAATTGATTGACAGGTCCGCTTCAACAAAAATTAACATACCGCCAGCCACACGATGTTGCAAGCGCTCTTGACAAACAGAGGAGGGGTTGGAAAAGGACATTGACGTACACGCGAGATAGTTTGGGTCGTCTCACATGCGTTTGGCTAAAACGCATTCATTTTAAATTACCCGAGACCCGATGCCACTATTATTATACACTCTCAGAAATAAAGGTACAAATGTTGTCACTGGGACGTAGGGTTGGGACGTAGGGTTGTAACGGTATACCGGTTTGGCGGTATACCTTGATATGAACTTTTATGATTATCATACCGTAAACATTTGCTTATACACGGTTTTGGAAAAAAAATAAAGCAGATCTCACCTGCGCTACTACACACATGCAACTTCATTTGGTGTGACTGCTAGACGCCACTCGTTTATGTACAGCAGAGAAAATGTCAGAGACTACAAATTCTATCCTCTATTCCCCACCAGAAAAAGTTAAAATCTACAGTATGGGAATACTTTGAGTATACGAAAAACAAACTTGGGGTTGTCCTTGAACATAGATATCCAGTTTGCAAGAAATGTGGATAAAGAGTGTCTGCAAAAACAGGCACTAAAGCCCATTTAAGTGATTTATATTATAGATCAATTTAAGTTGATTATACTTAGGCCATATAATAAAAACTATACATTTCACTCACTATTTGACGATGTGAACTAATGAATATATTCAGAGCAGTTCTGAGAGAATTTAATGAGAATTTTATCATTTTATTTAAAAGAATCAAATCAAAAGAATCAAAAAAGATTAAGAATCAAAGTTTACTTTTTTCGAAAGTGTATTTTTTTCCCAAAACAAGTTTAATATAATAAATCATATGTTCAACCCAAAACCCTATCTGTTTTTTATTAATTTAAGGGTCTTTGTAGCTAATGATAATAAAAATAATAATAATAAGTGTTTAATACCGGCAAACCGTGAAAGTTTCTGAGACGATTATCATACCGTAGAAATCTCATACCGTTACAACCCTACTGGGACGGTACCTTTTAAATTGGTCCTAATATGCTCCACTTTCCACATACGCAGATATGTACCTTTGAGGAAACAAAATGTACCTTGAAGGTACCAATGTGTCCATTTTAGGTAATATGTACCTTTAAGGTACAAAAGTGTACTTTTTGAAAAGGTACCACCCAAGTGACAACTTTTGTACCTTAATGTATGTTTTTTCTGAGAGTGTACCCGACCCGTGTCCGAGGCACACGTCAAACTTTTAGACCCGGACCCGTTCGGGTCTCGGATCGGACCTCAGGTTTTCAGATCTAAGTGAACCCGTGAAGACCTCTACTATGTGGCCATTTTTGCAATGCCTGCGGGTCAGTTATTTTAGTCATGCAAGACAAGATATCTCTAAAATCGCATGCTAAAATCACAACATATTAAACATAACATAACAATAAAACCTGATATCAACAGTACCATAACTATTGATTCTTAAAGGGGACGTGTTTCCATGTTTATTTGCTATAATTGGGTCTCTAGTGTTTTTATCAACCTAGAAAATGTAAAAAAAAGAGCAACCCAGTAACTCAGTTTTGGTAAACCATTCTCTGCAAGCATGTGAAAAAAAATCATGGAAATTTGTAGAGAGAGAGAGAGAGAGAGAGAGAGAAATAATGACAGCACCATTGAGTTTTAATTTCAACAAACCACCATCATGGCGATCAGTGTTTGCATTTCATCAGCTCATTTGCATTTTAAAGGACACACCCACAAATGGCACATTTTTGCTCACATCTACAAAGTGGCAATTTTAACATGCTATAACAAATTATCTATATGGTATACATGAGCTAGAACGTTATATATGTACTCTGGAGACACCAAAGACTTATTTTACATCTTAATAAAGTCTTGTGAAATGTCACCGTTAAGATCAAATTGCGCTAAAAACAGCTGCATGCACATGAGCTTCTACAGAGCCACTCCCCCAGATAATCGTCAGTCTTTATAGATTGAAAATTGGCCCTTTTAACTGAAAGGCTGGACTTCTGTCGCCAGAGCGGCCATATTGAGCGCCTTAAGTTTTCCCTATACAGTACATAGTAATAAGAATGCTCAGTCTTGTTATATCAAATATTTTTGGCAGACACCCATAAAATAATGCTAACAAATACAGCAATCTGTAACGCTTAAAGAAACCTGGACACAGTCCTGTTCACATCACTGTAAGTCAATTGAACCCTATTACGACTAGAGTTTCTCACTTCTCTCTCTATCTCTTTTTCAGTCCGTGTGTGAAACAAGCCTTTCTTTCATCCGCTTGTTCACAATAGCTTTCTTTCATCCCGCTGAGAGATGGCTTCTGACCAGCTCTGTTTCCAGAGCGATACCCAGAAAAACACAGCAAAGAGAACGGCAAAAATCAGCGGTCCTGGGGTCAAAGTGCGTGCGAGAGAGCGAGAGACCAGGAGAAAGCTCAGCGGACGGATCTAAGGGTTTGTTTACAAGCTTCTATTAGAACATGTATTATATATGTTTTCAAGAGTATGTCTTAACACTCCCTGATACGGAGGAGTTTCAGCTGTGATCACACTCACGCTTGGATGCTCACTGACTCATAAGTGAGGCGTGCTGAGACTCCCACCGCTCTCCTGTGACCTCCAGCTGACTCCAGATCAACTAAAACCGAGGCAGAGACTCTGGGTGGGTGGCCAGATTGAGGATGAAAATGAGACCCTAACAACATTTATCCATACAATTCACATCAAAGATCACTTAACCATCCGCCTTTCATTTTAGTATTTGACTATTTTTGTGTTTTACTTTAATCATGATGAGTTTAGAGACCTAAACCCCAAAAATGTTTAGGGACCCCAAACATTATTTAGAGATATGTAATTTTAACTGCCAGATATGGCCATAAAAAACAAAGTCACAGCTTGATGATGCTGTGAAGGAGCATGGAATGATGGGAGTTGTCCGAAACTGTTCACTCGTTAGCTATTCCCTATATAAGGAATGACATTTGAGTCCACTATATGGGGAAGAAGAGAACGTGAATAAGTAAGTAATTTCCGACACTTAATTCGCTCTCTTCTTAACGAGGCCCATTCGCTCTCTTCTATTGGTGAAAAGTGAAGCCGCCAGTGTCCCGATATGGTGCTGACATCTTGGGTCTTGAGTCTGCGTAGTAGCCATTTCTGGTCCAGTCCTGCGCAGTAGTGAGCAGGAAGTAAAGCCGCAAAATCAAGGCCCCACCCTCACTCTCGCAGAATGCGCATATCACTTCTGTCATTCATGACGTCACACCACCGTTTTTATAGCATTAAATAACTAACTAATCACAAACTTATTTTTAAAAACAAACACTTCAATTTACATTAGCGTGATAAAAACTACAGTAAATGACAGAAACCAGCTTCGGAAAAAAGATAATTGAAGTGTAATTAAATTGTTTAGTTAGTCTAAAGTCAACATGATCTCACAAAGTTCCGTGGCATAGTCACGGAATTTTGTGCTCATTTTTCCGTGACATTCTCACGGATCTCCGCATATTTCCGTGGCCCTGCCACGGACTTTCTTTTCCGTGGCATTCTCACGGATTGGTTACTCAACTGCTTTTTCCTATTTTCAAACCATTGTCGCTTCGGTTTAGGGTTAGATTTGGTGCTTGCATTACTTTGTCACTGTAAGTATTGGTTTATACAATTTTTTCTGATGTATTCTTTTATATTTTCTAAACTTTAATCAATTGTCACCTGGCATTGGGGTTAGAGTTGGGTTTGGGTAGGGATGTCATTTTATGTAAATCTAACCCTAAACCGAAGCGAAAATGGTAAGAAAATAGGACAAAACAGTTGAGTAACCAATCCGTGAGAATGCCACGGAAAAGAAAGTCCGTGGCAGGGCCACGGAAATATGCGGAGATCCGTGAGAATGTCACGGAAAAATTAGCACAAAATTCCGTGACTATGCCACGGAAATTCGTGAGATCAGGTTGTCTAAAGTCCCATTGAATAACAAGGGGAGACGGGGTTTATGACCTATACTAGGACCAGTCACTGGGGGGGGGGGGGGGGGGCGATCGAGACGTTTTGGCTTCACTTTTCAGGACTTTCAGGACTTTTTGGCACGCTTGGATATTACGCATTGCCCGAAAACAGTCCCCTGCTATTAAAAGTTACTAAGGGGACTATTTTCAGCTGCTGCATAATATTTCATCCTACCTTCATTATTTCTTTTGTAATCACCTCTCAAACATGGGTAGGTTTCTTCAAAAACACCCAATTTTGAGCAAAAAGCTGAGATAATTCAATTTTTGCGAAGGACTTTTGATAGAGATCAGATGCAGAGCGATCTTTAAAACATACACAGAGTTCTTTCTCTTTCATGTGAGGCGCTACCTCCGGGTTGTATAAGTTGCGGAAGTGCGCGCCTGGTGGATAAAAGCGGTATTGCGGAAAGACAGAAAATCTTGCATTGGCAGGGAAGCGTTTTCTCTTAATTGACGAGATATCTCGTCAATGGCGGCGAAAGAGTTAAGCGTGATGCTAATGGTCTAATTATAGGGATGGGCGATATGGCCTAAAATCCATATGACGATATGTATTGCTGCCTCTTGCGATAGCGATATGTATTGCGGTATGTTAATTTTAATAGACTCGTTTCAGAACAGCATACATGCACACTTAGGAAAGCCAAACTGCTAAACGTATTTTTTTATACAAGTAAACTGTTATGGCCCTGGTCATTTCAATCCATCGCGGGCTCTTCTCCTAGAAAATGACAACAGTATCAGAAGCATACAAATCAGCACTACGCTGCCTCTCTCTCTCTCGTTTGCTCACGCATGCGCACACACACACACACCGTGGATCAGCTCCTGCGTGAAGGCAAGAATACACATCCTGGTGAATTTTGGAAGTTAGCCGACTGAGCTGCAGCGGCCTGGCATAAGATTTATAAAAACACATTTGAGAAGAAAGGCGCAACATCTCAAAAAGACTTGCGTGTTTCACAATTAAAGACCATAATGCCAATTTTGCACATGGAGCAGCAGTTAACTTATGTGCGATCTACCGACATTGGCTTTGCGATCGACTGGTCAATCGCGATCGACGTATTGGGCACCCCTACTCTACAGGGTATATTTTTCTGCAGCTTGTTGGACTGCTTAAATCCAAACCAAGTCCAAATAGTAGATGTTGCACCTTTCACGAGCTCCTCTGTTTCGCTGATGCTTTCAGCCATGTTTATTCAAAATGACGAATATGATGATGTGTTGTAGCCGGCTGCAGCTCGTGACTCTAAATTTTGCGGGTAGATTGCGTAATTAACATGCATTTTCGCGATAGTGCAATAGAATTAAAATCTCTATCTTATGCCATTTTTGTATCGTTTATATTGCATATCGTTTATATTGCCCATCCCTATCTAATCAGATTCAATAGATTGTGCTAAGCTATGCTAAACGTTGTACCGCCAGACCCGGAGATCACCTGAATGGATCCCAAAACAGTAAAAATCAAATATTTAACTCTAGGGGAGCTGGAAAATGATAATATCTTCAAAAAAGTGGAGTGTCCCTTTAAAACAATCTTTGGTGAATATATGAAGTCAGTGTATCTGAAGCTTCCTGCCAAAACACACTTTCAATATAATTCATTACATTTGCTATGGACACTTTTTTACTGATTTTTAAAGCAACACTATGTAGTTTCCATGTAAAAATGACTTACAGCTCCCCCATGTGGTTGAAAAGTGCAACAGTGCCTGGTATCAGACACTCTTCTGCAGGCAGGGGAAGGGGCGGGGCTGTGTGCTCTACCCTCCACCGCCACTTTCAGAGTGTGCTTGTAGCAGCTAGGAGGCTGCTCAGGTTGCAGCAACAGTACAATTTGTCCAGTTAAAAGTTGTTCTATCACTGAAATAATTTTAGAGATATTATTTAAAGGTAAAAAAAACTACATAGTGTTGCTTTTACAACCAGGTGGTTTCCAAATAGCTGAGTAGCATTTCTTAAACATAATTGTTTTGTCTAATGCAATGACATTCATACATTATGCTTAATGTGGCTCAAGTGTCCAAATACACTGAATGGTACACTAAAATTCAAAACACTATTGAAAGACACCAATAATTGCAACACACATCTCAAATTTAACAGTCCTGGCTGTTTCCATTACAATGCCTTTAATTTTTCTATTACAGTATTGCAATGCCCTCTGGTCTGATATTTTATGTTCATATGGCGAAAATCCAAGCCTTGATCCACACCCCTGCATGGGAATGAATGTCTTAAAAGAAAAATAACACAGGCTTTTAATATTGAATCGAGATAAGTCAAAAAGGGCAGCAACAGAGAGAAGATAAAAGCGTATATCAGAGATAATAAGCCCAACTGTGTAGCCACAGGCATAGCCAGAGGACCTAAACCAGCAGCATACACAAAGACACACCTGAACATAAAAACACACCAGCAATTAAACCTATTACACTGTTTACTAAACTCCACAGAAAATCAAAGTCTTTTGGAAATCTCCGTTCACAGCTAAGCAGCTGCTCAAATTCACGTCACGAAACGAATGATTGATTCGCCAACAAAACCAACATCATCAAATCACATCTGATAACTATTCAGTCGCTGTTGCCTTCAAACAGAGAGAACCAGCGTGGTGCCAAGACCCCAACAGCAGGAAACCGGTAGCGTAGTCTACAGTATGACGCTGGTGCGCTAAAAGCCATCAAAGCTTGTAAAAGCTTGCTTGTGGGCCATCATTTTACAAATTACCATTACAGAACCATCCAGAATTAGACCAGAATTAGTCACCGTCGATTCTTTTTATTGCTCTCTTCTACGCAAAATAGGCTCATTATAGCCTTTTGTTAAAAAAAACTTAACATTTTAAAAAAACACACTTGCATGGTACTCAAAGGTTCTTAAAGTCCATGTAAAGTCATTTCAGACTTCAGAAACTATGACTGAACTATTGGCGCTTTTCCATTGCATAGTACCCCACGGTTTAGTTTAGTTTGGGTCGGGTCAGCTCACCTCACTTTGGCGCTTTTCCATTGCATAGTACCCCATGGTTTAGTTTAGTTTGGGTTGGGTCAGCTTACTTTTGGGAGCTTTTCCATTGGGTGCAGTACGTAGTACCCGATACTTTTTTTTGTTACACCTCGGTTGGGGTTCCAAGCGACCCGAGCTGATACCAAACGTGACGCGAAAACACTGTAGATCACTGATTGGTCTGAGAGAATCGTCACGTCATCGCTATAATGTAAAACATTAGCTTTACCTCAATGCTAGCTTGCGCTGCCTCGAGCAAACATGTTGTCCTCTGCTCTGCTATAAGTTCCCAAACTCCCATTTAGCGATGAAAAACATCCACATGTTGAGAATCCGGGACACCATAACAGTTTTTTCCAACCTTGCAGTTTGTGGCGGAACATTTGCGACGAGCACGTCAGTATTATATGCTTTAATGCAACCTAAATGAGGCTCCGCGGAGCGCCGTCGGCTGACGCCACGGGTGTTTGTACAGAAACTGTCATGTGAGACAGAGGTATAGTGATAAACGCGATGTGCAAACATCTGTTTGTGGTGGTCAATTTTAATTTTGTGGCGACTGATAAATAAATAAATGAATGGGAATGTACAACGACGCTCTCACTTGTATGATGTCACAGCAGGCAGCGCAAATATAACGACACGCCTATAATCCCTCCCACTGCGAAGTGATACTAAACTCGATGGAAAAGCTAACCAAGCCAAAGTGAGGTGAGCTGACCCGACCCAAACTAAACTAAACCGTGGGGTACTATGCAATGGAAAAGCATTTTTGGCGTGGTTAGCTTATCCATCGAGTTTAGTATCACTTCGCAGTGGGAGGGATTATAGGCGTGTCGTTATATTTGCGCTGCCTACATACAAGTGAGAGAAGAGCGTCGTTGTATATTCCCATACGTTTATTTATTTCTCAGTCCGCCACAAAATTAAAATTGGCCACCACAAATAGATGTTTGCACATCGCGTTTATCACTACCTCTGACAGTTTCTGTTCAAACACCCGTGGCATCAGCCGACGGTGCTCCGCTGATCCTCACTGAAGTTGCATTTAAGCATATAATGCTGACGTGCTCGTCGCGAATGTTCCGCCACAAACTGCAAGTCTGGAAAAAACAGTTATGGTGTCCCTGATTCTCAACATGTGGATGTTTTTCATCGCTAAAAGGGAGTTTGGGAACTTATAGCAGAGCACAGATGACAACATGTTTGCTCGAGACAACGCAAGCTAGCACTAAAGGTAAAGCTAATATTATAGCGATGATGCTGTTAGTGACATTTCTTTCAGACCAATCAGTGATCTACAGTGTTTTCGCGTCACGTTTGGTATCAGCTCGGGTCGCTTGGAACCCCAACCGAGGTGGTACGAAAAAAGTATCGGGTACCACGTACTGCACCTAATGGAAAAGCTCCCAAAAGTAAGCCGACCCAAACTAAACCAAACCGTGGGGTACTATGCAATGGAAAAGCGCCATATGTAGTACTGAATTGTCGAGTTAAAACAGTTTTTCACCAGTTCTGAGTTATTTGGGCGGGGCTAAAACGGTGACTCGATGATGCACTGGAGCCACAGAGCATGACCCCGCCCCTAACACAATTACAAGCATCCATTTAGGTTGTAGTGGTATTTGAAAATTGAAAGCGATGGCAGCTTTTCAGCGAGTGGGCGTGGTTTCAGTGCAGACATGGGACACGCCCCCAACGTTTGAGAGCAGAGAATCTTGCTTATTTTTCCAAGATTTTGATAGCTTGTTTTACTTGCTTGCCATTTTTATCATTTAAATTTGGTTGGGTGGTTATAATATGAAGACAATCTTTATTAAAGCCCAATATCTGAAAACAGGCCTGGGGCAATGTTTTTAAACACTAAGGAAAACTGTTCAGTAATAATGGATGTAATTATGTGTGAAAACCTTATTTGTCTCAATTAAAAAGGTGTTTTTCTTTTAATAATAATAATAATAGTTTTTAATCAGCATGGTTTTACGTTGCATGTAAGAGATTCTCTATCACAGGAGGGCTCTGTATCTTGCTTTTATAGTAATATGATTCAATGAGGTCAAACGTGGGTGGCCCTTTGCACACTTGCAAACCTATAGTACAAAATGTTATGGCCTTCATATTAATTACAGCACCTCTCCCCAAGGGTCCTGCCCTGTGAAGGTCATAGCCATTGATATTCATCCTGGGAATACCAAGGTCACATACAAGAGAACCACAGGCAGATCAATGCACTGCTTTGCATGACTCTACTGTACATACAGTATTTCATGCACAATGTTTTTATGAATGGTATGAGCATGTAGATGAGATTCTGTGACCTTGACAAGACATTGTAATATGAAGGTTTTAGATAACTTACCATATGGGGGTATATAAACAAGATATACTTAAAGGAATATTCAATTTTCTTAAAAAAAAATCCAGATAATTTACTCACCACCATGTCATCCAAAATGTTGATGTCTTTCTTTGTTCAGTCGAGAAGAAATTATGTTTTTTGAGTAAAACATTGCAGGATTTTTCTCATTTTAATGGACTTTAATAGAGCCCAAAATGTAATACTCAACTCAACACTTCACAGTTTTTTTCCAAAACAATCCCAAATGAGGCATAAGGGTCTTATCTAGTGAAACGATTGTCATTTTTGACAAGAAAAATAACAAATATCCACTTTTAAACTACAACTTCTCGTCTAGATCCGGTCGTGATGCGCCAGGTGACTCCACGCAATACGTCATGACGTCAAGAGGTCACAGAGGACGAACGCGAAACTCCGCCCCAGTGTTTACAAGTGTGTTGAAAGAGGACCGTTCCTACGTTGTTGTATGTGGAATGATACTAATTAATGTCTTTGTGTCAGTTTATTGTTTATAATGGTCCGCAAATGTGCGTTTTATATATGTAACACGTGACCTCCCTACGTCACTATGCATTTACGTTAGGTCGTGCTGGACCGGACATAGACAAGAAGTTGTGTTTTAAAAGTATATATTTTTTATTTTTCTTGTCAAAAATGACAATCGTTTCGCTAGATAAGACCCTTATGCCTCATTTGGGATCGTTTATAGTCCTTTAAAACTCCGTTGAAAAAAAACTGTTATGTGTTGAGTTAAGTATTAAATGTTGGGCTCTATTAAAGTCCATTAAAATGAGAAAAATCCTGCAATGTTTTCCTCAAAAAACATAATTTCTTCTGGACTGAACAAAGAAAGACATCAACATTTTGGATGACATGGTGGTGAGTAAATTATCTGGATTTTTCTTTTAAGAAAATGGAATATTCCTTTAATATTTAAATTAGCAGTATTTATCCAAACGGTTCGCAAATGAGTGAGCATTTGAACTATTTTATACTGATTAATTATATTCCTCATTTTGAAATATTTCAAGCAAAGATTTGTGGCAATTTTGAGTCAGCTTTTATACAGCATTGCATCATTTCACAAGCTTTGATTTCGTTATATTTTCTCATCCTTTTAAGCCTGAGGTAGGTGAAGCATAAGTCTAAAGAAAAATTACCTTTTCACTGGATTTGCTTTTGTTATTCCCGCTCAGGAAGGTGGAAGACGAGTTGAAGTCCTCATTAAGGCGATCTAGAAGCCAGAGCAGGAATTCTAGAGCATCATGCTGGGAATTTCCCCGGAACTGTGATCCATATTTTGATACAATCCCCTAAAGAGAAGACACAACATAAGTAATAAGTTTTTTGTAAGGCATCAATGTATTTATATTTTTCAATCACTTAATAAACTCCCAAATTAAAAAGTTTGCTTCACTTCCATGTCACTCTAATGTACCCCCTATGGTTGTGCATACCCCAGTTTGGAAATCTGGAGTCCAATCAATCAAGGTGGGATACTTTTTAAAACTGACAGAATCTTCGGATACGGAGACTAACTACTCTCTTATAAAAACATGCAATGAATGGATACATAAAACATGCATGTGGGTGGTCGAAGCAGCTCTCGCATTGACAGACATAAGTTGTCTACACAGCATAGGTGTATTTAAAAACGCATTTGTGAGCTCTTGAAACAGTTTAGTTACACAGTGGGGTTGTCATTCGCTTTAATAACCAAATTGTGTATGGACTTACTGTAACTGTAAAAGATAATGCACATCCAACCGGTTATTACTGTATATAAAAATAACCTGACAAGGTGACTCAAGCACCAGTGCCAGTATTAGACGGCTACTTGCTGTGTGAGTAAATAACTGGACTTTGAGACATTTTATTGGCTTGTGTAAATGAATCAAACAAGGCATGAGAAAAGAGACCGTTGGGTGATACATTAAACATAAGTATGAGGTTCTTATTAGGTTTTCTTGTATTTAATATTTACCTTTTTAGGTAAAAATCAGCGTTTTTTTATGAACTGGGTTCCCTCAACCTTAGTTAACTTTAAATTCAAGGACTTTCCAGGTCCAATACCCTCAAATTCAAGGACTTATTGTGGGGACACATTTCAAGTGAGAGCAAGGTTACATCGTGTTATCTTTTAAGATACATTGTTACAGTTCCCTTACAAGGGAACTCGCGCTGCGTCACTGCGGTGACACTTTTGGGACGGCTCCAGGTGTAAGTGCGTCTGAATGTGTATATCAAATTCAACCAATGGTGAGGCTTAATGACAATGACAGGATGATGTGGGAGCCAGGAAGTATATTGCTAGCTGAAATATTGCCAAAGACGGTGTTACAGGGACGCAGGAAGTATGGCAAGGGAGACGCAGCGCCTCGTTCCCTTTTCAGGGAACAACAGTTACATACACTGTAAAAAATACTTTGCTGCCTTAATATTTTTTGTTGAATCAACTAGGATTTACAAGTCATTTCAACTTACTGTTATTTATCTTGACTAGAGATGAGTTGTTATAACTACAGGTGAGTTGTTATAACTTATAAAATTAAGTTGACTTTTCTCAACTATATTTTATAAGTTGTGACAACTCATCTTTGTTCACATGACTTGTAAATCTGAGTTGATTTAACAAAAAATTTTAAGGCAGCAAAGTATTTTTTACAGTGTACGTAACCAAAGACGTTTTCATGTGTCAAACAAAATTATGCAAAAAAGCATTTTGGTATGAATCAACATTTGATAAGATATAAGCATTTAAAGCGAACAGTTTAGCACGTGTGCTTAAAAAGTCTAGAATTTTTATGCTATTATCTCAACCTACACAGGGAATAATATGGATTTTTTTTCTAGAAAACTTCTTGCATAAAAAAGATTCAAGCACTTTCAATGACCTGAATCTATGTATGTAGACTTTCAAAAACTTCCCAGGGCCTTGAATTTTTCCCCCAGATTCACAAACTTTCAAGGATTTCAAGGACCCGTGGGAACCCTGTATGAAGATACTAAACATATTCAAATTCGTGTTCATTTTCTTGGTATCAAATTCTTGTGAAAAAATGCAGCTCAGAGTCATTAAATAATATATGCAGTAAATTTGACAGGAAGGAGTTTGTTAGGGACTGATATGCATTGAAGAACAGCTGTAGGATTTCAGCTAGACAGTAAATGATGTTCACTCGCCGCTGGTCATGATGGCAGCTGTGTACACAAATAACTGAAGATTCCTCTTCACACATCTGTGACCACTAAAATAGCTCCTATGAAAATCACTGGCAGATCCCAGAAGCTCAGTTCTAGCAACTTTTGCCCAACTTTTTATTTGGCAGATTGCAAAACTGTTTAAGATACTTCAAGCTGTCGATGAGCATCAAAAAGTAAACAAATTGTGAGCATTAACCACACATGATATCTCTTTTACAACAAAAGCACGTATGTACTGTATTTATTAAAGACATTGTTTACCCAAAAATGAAAATTCTGTTTTCTCCCCCTCACGTCGTTCCAAACCCATATGCTGTTATTTTATCCAATAAACTTGGTGTTTTGTAACCAAAAGTGATGAACCAGTTCCAATAAGCGAGATGGAAAATGAGATTTGAGAGTTGCAGAGAAGGGGATTTTGTGAATAACAATGTAGAATTTTGTCTGTTCCTCACACAAAGCACATATCATATAGCATTAGATATGGAAAGTGGAGCACGTGTTTTATTTGCTACTAGGGATGCACCGAAATGAAAATTCTTGGCCGAAACCGAAAACCGAAAAAAAGAAACCAAGGCCGAAAAACCGAAACCGAAACACCGAAATAAATTATTATGCCAATTATTAGTACAATTGCATTTATGGCTATCACTGTGTACTAACTTTACTAGGGGTGTGTGACGAATAAAAAAAACTCACAGTTCGGATCACATTAAAGTTTTTGAGGCACAGCCTAGCCCCATTCATTCGGCTCTAAACAGGGATGAATATTGAAGCCACCAAACACTTCCATGTTTTCCCTATTTAAAGACTGTTACATGAGTAGTTACAAGAGTGGCACAAAATAAAACATTTTTTTTGAGCCATAGGAATGAATGGGGCTAGGCCAAACCCCAACACATTCACGAGGCGCTGCACAAAGACCAAAAGTGCACGCATTGAAAAAATATAAGTATGTATTAATTAATCTAAGTTGAGGTAAGAACATAGTAAAATATTGAAAAACGGTGGTGTTTTCCTTTAACACTATTAAAGTGGTCTGTGTTTGCTTTGGGACTCACCACTTCATGTAAACTGTCAAATTAGGTTTAGTCTCTGTTTGGTTTACAGTACTAAACAGGTTTTTATGTGTTAGGAGGAGCATATAGTCATTGAAGTTAAAAGGGTCAGCCAGATTTCTTATTTACTGCGAGTTTTATAGTGTGGTGCTATTAGTAAGTGCACTCATTCCAAGATAACGTGAAGGTGCTTAAATAACTAAAGTATCATAGGTTAAAGTCCACATCGAGTCTCACATTACTTCCTCCATTGGCAAATTTTAAATTGTAATGGGGGTTAAACGCAACAAACTTCCTTATTCGGCAAGGTCACATCACTTTCAGTTCAGGTCTTGCGTGTGCTTTAGATAAATAGATGTTTACTTAAAGTCGCCATAAAATGTTAGTAGCGATTGCCTTATTTTTCACAGGGTAACGTATAAAGTGAAATCGGCTTCTGAATTTAAATAAGGCAGGGCTGGATTTGAATTTGTTCATCGAGATCTGATTGGATCATTTGAAGTTGGGTCGTGTTGCTAATTGCTAATCGCAGCGATCTCCTCCGAGACCCCACCCACCTGCCATACCATATGACCGGAAGTAAAGAGAGATCGTTTTGAGGAGTGGAGGAGATTTGCGTTTTTTATTAAAGATTATAGGGGCACATTAATTTTTTAAAAATGATGAAGCTCACAGAAAAAAATACCACGATGTTCCAAAACAAATTACAGATGCCCTTAAAGAAGCTACCAAAGAGAAGCACAACTAATGTCCACTGCATATACAGATTAATATGTTACAGTTTTATTTTTTCTCCTTATCAATGATATTTGGATACTAAAACAGAATAAATGCAACCGATAAAAACATCTGGCTATGTTAGCTGAATACCATAAAAGTTTATAGATATTGCCATCAGTTCATGCTGTTGTTAACGTTTTCCTGACAAGCAGAAGCGATGAGAACTGTTTTCCGGTTTTCCGGCAGAAAGCCCATTGTAACGCTGATTGACATAAAATTACAAATTACAATATCATTATGAGTTTAATCTCACAACTGGGACAGATAATACTATGAAGCTGTACAGATTGAGATGATTTTAACATTATCATATAGTGAGAAAGTGGGTTTAAACACCTTCAAAAGAATCTGGAAAAATCTGCTTTAATTTTAAAATCTTGAGAGAGAAACTGCT
Source organism: Misgurnus anguillicaudatus (assembly GCF_027580225.2). Lineage (NCBI taxonomy): Eukaryota > Metazoa > Chordata > Actinopteri > Cypriniformes > Cobitidae > Misgurnus > Misgurnus anguillicaudatus. Next base: position 35,694,098 of record NC_073355.2, read on the forward strand.
ATATACTGCTGGTAGAAAGAAAGGTCAAAGTTGATCACAAGGCTTGTGCAAAAGTATAACATATTAAACAATCTGTAGCATATAATCACTTGACACTTTGGTCTTACTTTGATGTTTGTGAAAGATTTGAAAAATGGATTGCACGTGTTAGAGCTATTGAATTGAGTACTCTAAAATGTTCGTGTGTTTTATATGACCCGAAATTTGAGATTTCTGCCTGAAGATGTGTAATTTAAAGGCAACCCATGGATAATAGAAGTGCTGGGCATGATCTTTTGCTTTTACTTTTACTTTTATTGTAATAGAGAGTGACAGAAGAGAGTGTCGGAAAAATGGTACAAAAGCAGTTACTGGGGCAGTACACTTGAAAAGGTCTTAATATGCACCCTTTAGGTACAAAGGTGTAATTTTTTAAAGGGTTTTTGTACCTTTTTCTGCTGCACAGGCTTATTGGAATTACGTACCTCTGCCTACTTTCTGCATAACCTGAAATACTTTTTACTATTATATATTACTGCATCTTTCAGTTGGAGTGTCCACTAGAGATGATTGATTTGTCTGTTCTGATGTGGGTTTATTCAAGGTCAAAGCAGGCAATACTGAACATTAACAGCGTATATTCTTCACTTCATGCTTGTGTGACTGTGATAGATAAACAGCTGATGTTGATACTGTCAGGATTGATCACATTCGGCCGAGGTATGTCAATGATTTGTGGTTTACAGGAAGCATTGGAGCTGGGCGGTGTGACAGTATATTCTGTTACTATTAAATAAATGTCAGACATAACATATTTTTCTATTCCATATATTCTGCGAAATGTAAATAAGTGGGCAGGGCACATAATGCTAATGGTTGTAAAGTTTTCAGAACTTTGAGCAAGCTAAGACAAAACTCGCATTTATATCAGTAATGCGTGTGCAGCTGGAGCGATGTACTGTAGTGTCACGATTCTCCAAATCCTCGATTCGATTACATTTTCGATTCTGATGTCACGATTCAATTCGATTCTCGATTTTTAAATGAATTTTTTTAAGACAAAAAATTATATGCCTTTATTATTTTTATTATTATTATAGTTTCACATTAACATGCACATTGCATGCTTTTCCTCGCATGGGGGTTTGTGGGCTTTACTTTACGCGAGAGAGCTTGTAGAGAGAGAAAGTCTAAACATAAACTAAAGTAATCCTTAAGTTTTTGTTCAGTTTTATGCGTTTCATGCCAGCTGAGGCAAACTATACCTTTTGTTTAAAATATAACCCGCTGCATCTTGGCGGCTCTCTCGTGCACGTGCAGAGAGCTGCGCTCTGTCCGAAGTCAGATCACTTGGTAGTAATCCTGTTTATGATATGCATTTCAAGGAGTTGTAGCAATACATCTCTCATGTTTAAAATATAAATCGCATTCCGCTGGATGGATGTTTTTAAAGGCACTTCTGAGAGTTTATTTTCCCCCGCTTGGCATTCGGACCAGACGACGTGACATGGGGGTGTGGCAGCAGCAACGATCCCATTTTTTAATTCGAAGTTCGAGGTTGTGACTTAATTTCGATCGATTTCGATTTAAAATCGAAATCGTGACACCCTTAATTACAAACATCCGAGAAAGACGAGAAGACTTAGGGCCAGATTTACTAACAGTTTGCGACAGCGCAAAGCATCATTTTGTCGTTAAATAGTGACTGTCGGGATTTACTATTTTATAATTAGCGCTGAAAAGGTGTGGTCTAGTTCTGTTCTTTTAGCGACTGACTTTATTGCATATGCATTTCTAGGAGTTTCCCTTTCAGACGGCAATTTTTTGGGAGATTATCTAAATGATTTCTGTGTTCTGCTTATTTGCGACTCTGAACTAATTTGCGCTGCTCTAAGTAGATTGTGTTGGTTATTATGGAAATCAGCTGTTGCGCTTATGTAATTTTATTCTTTGTTTTTTTTTTAAATAACCCGCAGATATTACCACTCCCATTGGCGCTTTTTTGGAATTGCGCTCTCGTGCTAATTTACGCTGTTTAGTAAATCTGTCCCCTTAATCTGTTTTTATATTCTGTGCATTTTCACTTAAACACCAACACTAACTTGCCCATATTTTAAAACTGTGGTGAGCATTTACTTAAAAGCAAACAATAGTATTAGTACGTGACAAATTTCTGCAAATTTTTATATTCCAAAAACAATAAACTGAAAAACATTTAAACCGTGAAATATACCATTACCATTAAATAAAATGACCCATTCTGTTAAATGGATTTTTGGTAATACTGCGCACCCGTAATGAAAATACATCTATATGTTTTAGTCGGCTATGTTTAATAAAAATTATACTACGACTCCGTTGAATGCTTGAATCTGATTGGCTGATGAACGTTCTGAGGTGTGCAATTATTTTCTGGGAAACGCACGGCGAACGTAGTTCCAGGCAGCTCTCTTGACGGCATTACAGTTCCATATCACGTCGCATAGTTAACTGTAATAACAGACTAACAAAAACAACATGACAGACGATTTTCCGAAGCAATAACAGCACTGTTTAGAGACGCACAGGGGTAGCCTCGTTCACACAATCTCTCTCTCTCTCTCTCTCTCTCTCTCTCTCTCTCTCTCTCTCTCTCTCTCCCCCTTTATTTCACTCTTTGTCACTCTCGCTCTCTTTCTAATAACTTCATTAATAACTGCATTAGAATGCTATCAACGGCTCAAGCCTCCATTGCCAGCTTTAAAATTACGTTTTGTTTTGGAACAAGCAAAAGAGCCGTTGGATGAAACCGGACGAATCCCTTTAAATACAGTACTGTATATTACCGGTATGTGATTGATGTCTTGAGGTTTGGTAACCGTAGTATTAGCAGAATAATTGACCTCGGGTGTGCATTATTTATCTAATCATTCAACGGCCCGTCGTCAATTACCGGTATTCCTTACTTAAACCACAAAACGTACAGAAACCAAACGCCTCTAGTGGACATTCCCTTGAAAATAGATGTAGCCATATGCACCTGGGGCAACGTATTTTAGGTTATGCGGATTATGCAGAAAACACATTGTCTGAGTTTCAGTTTAAAAGTTAGGTTAAGTTAAACAACATCTGAAACCGTTTGTGGCATTGTTGCACATGAGGTAGCTTTGTTATGAAACACATAAACAGTGTTACATCGGATCTAAACATTTACAACTGAACGCACCTTCATTAGCTCCCACTCGCCACTTAAATGCGTTCACTGTGTAATTCAGGTCCTTTTTGGCCTAATTACAAAAAGATTGCACTTTACTAAAGCAGATATTAAGCGAATAGAGTTAAACGCAGTGGGAGGTTTAAATTATAGGCTAGAAGTCCTGATTGTTTATAGATGGCTGCCCGTAACTGTGGTTAGACACTCATTAACTCTCACAGACGTCTGAGAGTTTGTTTATGTTGTCCCCAGATACAAACTCTCCAGACTAGATACCCGGCTCTCTGTCAACACAGGAAAAGGCAAATGACTAATCTAAATTGATGACATTCAAGATATTAGATTAGGATGATTACGCTCTCTTTGAAAAAGAGTCAGGGGAGAAGGTAAATGTTGTTCTGTTGTGACGTGTAAAGAGAAAAGATTTATAACTTTAAGACTATATGGGTTGGATTCAGTATTACCCCAAAATCATCAGGGCCACAATATTCTCTATTAAAGTTTCTTTTTTAATAAAGTGGGCATAGCCTTACAATATCACCCAGGGGTATAAAAAGTCATTTTTCATCTATAACAACAGGAGGTCTGGACTGGAGCGCTTCTAGGCAATAATTTCAACATTGAAAAGTGAGGTGTGAATAGAACTGGGCCTCTGTTTCCCATCAGACGCATCTCTACCTTATGGCTACGCCATCTCTTCTGTGTAATGCTTTGCCACTGAAATCCATTGTGTGCTTTTTTCTACCTGGCGGCTATCATCAGCTAGTCCTACCTTGAGATAAATCTCACATCCATTGTGGAGCTTAAAACGCTGATATAATGAAGTTACAAAACATTGAAACAATTCTATTATAATTGCTCACTTTCATGTAGTCCTAAACCTGTTCAACCTGTTATATATGTAGACGAATTTGTAGACTATTGTACATATTTACACAAAGACATCATAATAGTCCATTTTTTACAAAATCATGCTGTCTGCTTTCTCTTTGGCATGGTATTGTCCTATGAATAAAAACTGTGGCACGTATCAGTCCAGGAAATAAGGAGTTGTTTAGATTAGGCTTTTAGATCAGTACTGAAGCCAGGACTAGGCCTTAGTTTAATAAGGAAATATAACTAGTTTTAACAAACATGCCTTACTAAAAACATTGCTTGTGAGCAATTTGAGGCAAAGCAAAGAGCAATGATGTATTTTAAGATATGTCATGTGCAAGTTGTTTTCAGTTTGGACAGCTCTTACATTTATTTTAGTCTATGACTAGTCCCTAGACTAGGACCGGCCCTATAAGTTTACTCTCTTGTGATAATGTTATACGTGGAAAGTTTCTCGTCATGACTTATGTAGTTGAGAGGTATCATCCTTACTAAAGTATGGTGCACTGTACAGACTAAACAATAGGTCACAGTTACTGTATGACTCAGTAGGAAAGCTTTAAAGAGGACATATCATGAAAATCAGACTTGTTTTATCCTTAAGTGCTATAATTGGGTCTCCAGTGCTTCTATCAACCTAGAAAATGTGAAAAAGATCAACCCAGTAACTTAGTTTTGGTTAGCTATTCTCTGCAAGCATGTGAAAAATAGCTCATTGAAATTTTGGCTCCCCTTGTGATGTCAGAAGGGGATAATAATACTACCCTTCCAATAATACTGCACTATCCAACCACGGCACTGCCATTTAATGCATAGATCAATTTTAACATGTTATTATAATAAACTATCTATATGGTATTTTGAGCTAAAACTTGACATACGTACTCTGGGGACACCAAATTTGACATCTAAGCCTTGTGAATTGTCACCTTTAACAGACAGTTATAGCTTAATTTAAATTATATATTGTTTTTTGTATTACATTTTTAAAAATTGGCATAAACATTCGAAGAATGAGTAAATAGACAGAAAATGTATGTTTTGGCAAATTATGAGAGGTGTGGTTTTGGTGTTGTTTTAGATATTATAGATGTTACAAGTTCTCTCTATTGTAAAAATGTATCTCGTAAACTAATTGTTTACAAGTATTATGTGTAGTACTGTTCATGCAATATTCTCTCCCTTCGTACGCTAGACACTTTAACAACCTCACTGCAACCCAAACTCAGTAGGAAATACGTGTTTACATATATACATCACAGCCTGCCAATTATGCCCTTATGTCATTTACACTGTTTACAGTACATCTGTTGTTTATCTCAACGATTCGTTTTGCACTGTCTCCCTGTACAACTGTGCTTTGTGTTGTTACATGTGATTATCCTAGTCCCAGACTAAAATGCACCTTAATTTAAAAACACCTGACATATCTTAATATATATATATATATATATATCATTGTTTTGTCTTTTAAGATGCACACTAGTATTGTTTCTTTATGTAAGGTTTGTTTGAAAAAAAAACTACTTAAATGTCCTAAAATAACTAAGGCCTATTCCTGGATTAACCATTTTAGGACCTTTTTGCCTCATTCCCTACCAAATAATCCAGATAAGACCAGCATAAACTGGTGAGCTGGTTTTAGCTGGTCCCCCAGCTTGGTTTTGGTCTAGCTATGTTTTGGTCACTTTTTAAGCTGGTCTAGTTGTGTTTTGGTCACTTTTTAAGCTGGTCTAGCTGGACTTAACTGGTCAGGCTGGAAGACCTGTTGACCCACCAGCTCGGCCATCTTTGCCAGGCTGGGAGGACCAACTTAAACCAGCCCTTGCCATCTTAAACCAGCTACCAGCTTATGCTGGTCTTAGCTGGATTTTTGAGTAGGGGTGTCAGCTTGGGAGCATTTTGTCATTTTTTTCTGACAGTGTACGTGAAGGTAAAGTATTTTAGATTACCTTATTCAACAGGTTAGCTATGTGAAAGTTTATATGTTAAATGTATAGCATTGCAGACCTGTGGGATGACATTTCATTTCTTTTGTGTCTCCACAAATAGCGGAATGACAATAAGCTCACTTGAACTTGTTGTACAGGTTCTACAAGTTCAGCATACTTCTTTCGGTGCCCTTTTAGTATGCGGATGCTTTTCTAAAGAACTAAAAAGAAAGGCTTTTTTGAAACTTAAAAAACCTTGAAAAGATTCAGGCTGTTAAAACTTTTGTCGCTGTTGTAAAGCACTCCATAGTTTTTTTTTTCGTAGATTAAAACTTTACAGATTTGGCAGACACTTCCTATCAGTCCACCAGTGTTGTACATACCATAGATGCCTTTCTAAAGAGCTGTCACCTTTGTGCAAACATTTAACCTCGGGTTACTCCAGTGGCGGTACAAATAACAAGTGAATAAACTCGACACATTGGTGACAGATTAGTCATTTGAGGATTAGTGGAGTTTACCTTAAACTCAGCAGAGAGCTGAGGCGTGTATTGCAAAGTCCAAAGCGCCCTGACCAGAGCCGCGAGCTGTTCCGTAACTTCCCGATCATGATCATTCCGTACCAACCCGTTCAATTCCCTCTGATCCAGTTTATATCGATCCAAGCCCAAATGTTCCGCGAGCAGATCTGTGTTGCTCAAGCACTGCACAACGGCGTTCATAAAGCAGGTGTTCCCGTGATTCTTCAGACCTAACACACCGGGCGTTTTATCTCCGTAAAGCGAAAAGAGTCGCTCTTGCGCAGAGAAGTGCCCGGGAAGCGAGGAACTTTTCCTCACCGGGCAGCCGTCGTCCCTCTTCATCTGTACGGGGTTTCCGCCGCAAGGTGCGCTTAACCCAAACCCGCCGTCGTCATCTTCAGCCTCCGACCGTCCGGTTGTTTCCCTGCCGCCGGTCCAGCTCCCGAAACTTTTCAGAATCCGGTTCACCAAACTTTCGACCGATCTGAACGATTTCCTCCGGAACGACTTTCCCGTGAATTTATCCGTGTGCTTGGCGGATGTCTCCGAATCCACTTTCGCTTTCTTGTCGCGTTTATCCATAGTTTTTCTTTTCCCATAAACGTTTAAACGTGTACGGTGATGTTTTCCTCACCTGTCAAGTTGCGTAGCTGCCGCGTCGATATCCAGCATCGTGCATTTCGCCTCAGGTTTTTCGCTTCGCTCGCTGCTTTCGATTGACTGACAGGTCGCGCGCTCGGTTCGACGATGTGGCTGTCAGCGAGAGAATGATTGACAGCTCGAGCGCGAGCCGTCCTGCAACTACGTGGCGGCGGCGGGAAATTGCAAATGATTGATTCATGGGTCTTTCGCAGAGCGGTCAGAACGGCAACCCATGTGACGTCAGAGTGCGCGTTTCATCGTTTTGTCCTTGTGCTTGCTGCTGGGTTATCTTTAGAACTATTGTCTATAACAAACGTGATAAGAAAAGAAAGATTGGATCAAAGCTATTCCTGTGAATTTATATAAATAAATATGCTTCCTGATTTAGAACACAAACAACAAAATGTTATTTCTGAGTATTGTGTACACCTTGTTCGCGCACGCGTGTTTTGGAGAACTTGCTCATGTAAACATTACACTTGCTGTATCACATTTTGTACAATAAGCACCGGGTTGTCAGTTATTACTGAAAGCTTTCGCATAATATTCACAATGTTGAAGAGCCCCCTGCCGTTTAGCCTACAGATTACAAGTTTTGTGCTCCCTTTCTGACCTAAATTGTGGAACACAGATATCTTTATCTGAACACTGTACATTGTTTTAGTTTTTTTTAATTGTGTAAGTCTAACTGACTTAAAGGGATAGTTCACCCAAAAATGAAAATTCTGTCATCATTTACTCACTCTCATGTTGTTACAAACCTGTATAAATTTCTTTGTTTTAATGAACACAAAGGAAGTAGTTTGGTAATGTTTGTAAACATTAATGAGCCCCATTCAATTCCACTGTGTTCTTTATTCCTACTATGGAAGTGAATGGTGCTCATGATCAAACATTCCTCAAAATATATTCCTTCGTGTTCACCAGAATAAAGAAATGAATACAGGTTTGTAACAACATCGAGTGAGTAAATGATGACAGAATTTTCATTTTTGGGTGAACTATCCCTTTAAGTCTAATTAAATCAAAATAATTTAAATATGTATGTGTGTCCTGTGTTTTCTTATGTAGCACCTGGTCCTGGAGAAGCATTGTTTTGTGTACAATTTTTAAAATATTAGGCTTAGATTGACGTTGGCTACAAAAAATAAATAATAATAAAAAAGTCTAGTCATTAATTACATCTTCAATCATGTGATTATTGTACAAATTACTCTCTCCCAAACTTATTTAATAACTAATTACTTTCTAAATCCTATTTAGTAAATGATACAAAGATAGTCTTGAAACAGTTTGAATAAATCATATAAAAGTACATTATTTTAGTCAGACTTTTTAAGGTCACTATTAACTATTAATTTTGCCTCAATATACTCGTCATTAAAGGGGACATTTCACAAGACTTTTTTAAGATGTCAAATAAATCTTTGGTGTTCCCAGAGTACATATGTGAAGTTTTAGCTTAAAATATCATATAGATAATTTATTATAGCATGCTAAAACTGTCACTTTGTAGGTGTGTGCAAAAATGTCCCATTTTGGGTGTGTCCTTTAACATGCAACTGAGCTGATCTCTGTACTACAGTAAATGGCCAACCCTGTATCACGGAAATTATATTGTCACGTAAATTTGTGAGTCTTTTCCGTGACACTGACACGTTTTTCCGCCTTTTTGCGTGAACGTGTCACGTATTTCTGTTTACATGTCACTGTGAAGTATTTGTTACTCAACTGTTTTGTCATATTTCTAAACCATTGAAGCTTCGGTTTAGGTTTAGATTTGGTGTTTGCGATAGGATGTCACTTTAAGTATCAGTTTATACCTTTGTTTCATGATTTATTTATTTTTTTATGTCACCTGGCATTAGGGTTAGAGTTGGGTTTGGGTAAGGATGTCATTTTATGTAAATCTAACCCTAAACCGAAGCGACAATGGCAAGAAAATAGGACAAAACAGCCGAGCAACAAACACATGACAGCGACACGCAAACAGAAATACAGGACATGTTCACGCAAAAAGGCGGAAAAACGTGTCACGGAAAAGACTCACAAATTTACGTGACTATAGGAATGTAATTTCATGATACTGGGTTGAAATAGCAGTGGCGTGGTTGGATAGTGCAGATTAAGGGGCGGTATTATCCCCTTCTGACATCACCAGGGGAGCCAAATTTCAACAACCTATTTTTTAATGTGCTTGTAGAAAATGGTTTACCAAAACTAAGTTAATGCATTAATCTTATTCACATTTCCTAGGTTGGTAAAAACACTGGGGACCCAATGCTATTGCAGAAAAAGTCAGATTTTCATGGTATGTCCCCTTTAATACTTAGTAAAGTTGTTGTTAAGTTTAAGTATTGGTAGGAATTGGGTAGGATTTCCAGAATCAGGCATTAATATGTGCTTTTAAGTAATCAATAATATCTCAGTAATATTAATGCTAATAACCAACAAGTTAATAGTGAAAAGGATACATAAAAAACATGCATTTTAACATTAGACTTTAAAGGGACAATAAGTAGGATTTACCCCATCTAGTGGTAAAATTGTATTTTGCATTTAAACGAATAGTGCTCTCTAGCACCTCGCTTTTCCAAATGCGTGTTGCAACTACGGTAGCCGATATGTAATCACTGATCTCCTTGGCAGTTTCAGCTTGTTCACATGTTCTGGATGAAAACCCGCTGTGGAAACGCGTTGGTAGGCTAGTGCTTTTTGTCCCTCTCTGCTATTATAGTTTATCAATACGGCGGAACGACATGGAAGCCTCCTTGGACTTACCCGTTCAATGTAACTAAAGAGAAGAAATTCTAAGCTTACAAAGATAAATCAGATCACTGGCAGAGGTCATTTGACACCAACGAGGACATATTTATGAATAAAGACATTGATTTTGATTAATAAAACACTTAAAACCCTACTTACTGTCACTTTAAAATATTATTATTAAATTCACTATTGTATTATATATAATTGATCTACAGTCCATACACAGTATTTAGTTCAATTACATTAGAAGTAGTCGAACTGTAATTTAATTACTTAAAAAATAAACGTAATCCCTAATTTTACTTTATAAAGCAAAAAGTAATTACATTACAGTAACGTATTACTTAATAACTAGTTACACCCAACACTGTTCTCAACCTACAGTAAACACACAGCCTAGCCTTATGTGCAACACTGAATCAGTAAAACAGGTTGATGTGGATTATTATTGGTACATCTCTCCCATGATGCTTGCTGTGTCCTGATGGCATGTGTCAGCTATATCCTCTGATTCACCCCACACCTTCAGTGGTTTATCATCACGTCTTGAGCTCAGTCAGAGCTGAACCAGTGCTCGCTGAGTGATAAGACCGAATTTTGTCAGAAACCCAGACCACCTACAGTTTTCCATTTCTACTTTATACAAAGGGCCAAAGACTGAGGTAGTTTTTAAACTAACGCTGTCCTCTTTACATTTTAATAAGCAGGGGTACATGACAGTAATGGCTAAAATGTGTATTTTTAGCCCTCAGGTGCTTAGTGTTTTTTATATTCAGACATATTATGCAAATGAGGTGAATGTATCATACTTTTATTTACTCTAGTATCTGTACTTGAAGTCATGTGTGTGTGTGAGAGAGAATCTGTAATTGTCTCTGGGCAGCTATAGCTGTCTGCTTTTCAATGACATCTCTTTGAAAAAGAGCATATTCACAGACAAAAGTTATTTTTAGTTTCGTTTTCCAGTTCTACAGTTATATAACAATGCTTAAAGGCATAATATAAACTGTACTGCATAACCTATAAGTGAAGAGGATGCATGGCATTGGTGTGCAACAAAATCCAGGTATGAAAATGAAAAAACAGCTATTAGATGTCTGGGTTTATATATTTAAAAGGAAACTGAGTCTGGTCCGGTTTGCCAAATCACTGTGGTTTGGTGTACGGTGAGCTATCATTAGTCTATATTAAGAGGAAATGAAGAACACTAGACTAAATAATATTAGACATGATGATGAGGTCTGTTTAATCTAAAAACAACCATTATCTCCAAACAGTTGCTATTAATGGCTTTTTCTTTACTATTTTCTAAACAAGCTGCGTAGACCAAATTGTCTGAGTGATAATAAAAGAGTTTTACATTGGACTATAAAAATACTGTAAGTAATCTCTTCTATGTGATAGAAACAGACACATTTTTTATTATGAAGTATAACCTAATTTCATGTTCCTGTAGGTCAAATGGTGGGGCATTGTGCTACCCGTGCAAAGGTCATGGGCTTGATTATCAGGGAACACGCATATAATGTATAGCATTACAATGCATTGTATATTGTTCTTTATCATGCATGCAAAGAAACACAAATGTACTATGAAGAAACAAGACAATGCCTAGGTATTATACAGAAGAGATGATTTGGGACTATATAATACCATTTTAAGTTAAAACGTTTTTCCTGCCTGGTAAAAAAAACTATTAAAATCATGCACGGTTTCATCGGACGCACGTGCGGTGACGATATACGCGTCTGGTCCGAACTTTACTTCGGGTTTCAGTTTTTTAATGGTCTGACTAGTTGCTAAACTGAACTCTTGAACAAATTTCCTGTCGAAAATAACAAATGTTTTGGTTTCCTATGTAATCTAAGTGTTGTTTATTTTGCTTGTTATATAAATAAATTATGTTTAAAGTAGGGCTGGGCGATATATATCGGAGGATTCTCATGCCGTAGTTTACTGACAAGCTGGGCAATATCGCATTAATTATCGCAGGCGATATGTCCTCGATAATTAATGCGAAATTGCCCTGATTGTCAGTAAACTACGGCTCCGCGTAGTAAATGCCGCTCCATCCGAAAGCAGCTGATGGCAATTTACTTCTAATCAAGGAACCGGCTTTACTGATGAAACACGCATGAGAATCCTCCGATATATATCGCCCAGCCCTACTTTAAAGTACTTTTTATTCTTAGCGGAGTTTACCGGAAGTTAAGTGTTGACCACGAAAGCCGCTTGTTTATGTTGTTTCTGCTTTTTGCTACACAACTAGACATTGCAGAATGGTGTTTTGCATTATTATGTACAGTATTCTCTTGCAGTCATGGAGTAATGTTATTTACTGCCAGTATTAGTGTATTTTGTATTGAAGCCTTGAATCTAATCATTTTAAGCTGATTTGACAACATCTAGCACGTGGATTTTTATGTGCTTTTGATGGCAGTTCAGACATGCATGTCGTGACATATAGATTATGGAGTAATTATGGAGTACATATAGTATAGTAGTAATACACTTTTGAATTCACAAGATAATGAATTAAAATAATCTAAAATATTGTTACACTTTATAAGGTTCCATTCATTAACATTAGTTAATGCATTATTAACAAAAGTATATATATATATATATAAGTATATAACATTTCATTTTATATAAGATGTAAAATAAGTCTGATAAAAAAGTGTCCCCAGAGTACAAATGTGAAGTTTTAGCTCAAAATACCATATACACTCTAAAAATGGCTGGGTTATTTTTTAACCCAAAATGCTGGGTTGAGTCTGTTGGGTTGTTTTGCTGGGTTATTTTTTTACATTTTAAACACTTTTTGGGTAGTTTCAGTTTTCTAGGTGTTGGGTTAAAACTGCTGGGTTATTATGTTGGGTTGTATGAAGAGGCTCATGTTCTTCGCGCCCTTGATGTTTGAATGTGCTCAGCAAGGGTCGTCGTGAAAGGACAGAGTCACTGGAAGTTTATGTTTCAAAGTAAGTTTATATGTTTTTGTGAACATTTCATGAATATAAACAAGATTATAACATTTTGCGAGACAGCAACGTGTCATAGGTCTGTGGCCCTAAAGACTGTGCCACAGAGTCACATAATAGAAGCTGCTCTCTACATTCCTTAAGTAAGCCTCCAGCAAAATTCACGTTAAAAACAAATTGTGTGGAGGAAGTGACGTATGCCGTAAAGCAGTCGAATTTTGTAGTTTTTTTTGTGCTCTGGTTACTACCAGAAACCCTAAGTTTTAAAATACGAGTAAAAGTGATACAGACCCCGTCAGGCTATGGTAGACATGTCATTCAATATATTTAAAGTCGATGTTCTATCACAAGGGTCTTGAAAATTTATTATGAAGGTTGAAAAATTACATGGTGTCACTTTAAGCTTCAAAAATGCTCTTCACAAACCAATGGGTGACGTCACGGACACTACTTCCATATTTTTTACAGTCTCTGGTTTAAAGGCATTTTAAGTACTTAAAAATAAATACCCCAGGCAATGTGCTTCTATGGAAATTCCTGTAGTCTGTCATTTTTCAAATGGATGAATCCTCTCCTGTGTTCGATTCCTTTGTACATCTTTGTTTGCAACAAGTAACTTTAATAAATGAAGTATTTTAAGTCAAATACATTCCATTCTGTGAAACTTAAAACATTTGTTCTGTAAAAAAACTTTACACATCTATGAATGATTTTACTTTTAATTTAACAATTACATTGTTTCTTTTCTTACACTGCTGTAGTTTTGTTTATGTACATTTCAGTATTTAATTATAAACTGTAAAATTACAAATTCTGTCTTAAATTCAAACGAATTGATTCAACCTGTTACATTGTTACTTCAATGGGCATAATTTATGATATTTTATAAATATATTTATACTTGGGTCAGTAAGTAGTCCTTTGGATGATTTTGCAACTTACAACTGTAAAAATGTAAGAGTTTGTAGTTATTTTGCAGTCAAATAAACATTTGTTTGCTGTTAACAATGGTCTTGATTTACAATAAAGCACATGATAAAAATAACCCAGCAAGAATAACCCAAAACCTAGAATATTAATCCCATAAATGGTTAAAATGACTACATGTTGGGTTTTCTCAACAACCCAACCTGCTGGGTTAAAATGTGTTACCCAACGTGTTGGGTTACTTTAACCCAGCATGTGTTCTGTCCAATATTTACCCAGCGCTGGGTTGCCAATTGGGTTGTTTTTAACCCAACCATTTTTAGAGTGTATAGATAATTTATTATAGCATGTTAAAATTGTCACTTTGTAGGTGTGTATCACTTTTAAGGGGCGGTATTATCCCCTTCTGACATCACAAGGGGAGCCAAATGTCAATGACCTATTTTTTCACATGCTTGCAGAGAATGGTTTACCAAAGCTACGTTACTGGTTTGATCTTTTTTACATTTTCTATGTTGATACAAGCACTGGGGACCCAATTATAGCACTTAAACATGAAAAAAGTCAGATTTTCATGAAATGTCCCCTTTAAAACCTATACTACTGTTCATTTGTGGTTCATGGTAATTCATTGTGCATTATCTAAAAATAACACATACAACTTTGTAGCTGGCTGGCAAAGCATTGCATTATCGGCACAAAAGGTCATGGGTTTGAGTCCACAGATAATGATAAAATGTATACATTGTAAGACGTTATGAGTCATTTTGGATAAAAATGTTGGTCAAATTGTACAACTTTTGATTTAAAATGTTTTAGCAAATGTTGAAATTAACATTGAAGGGATAGTTCACCCAAAATTGAAAATTTTGTCATCAGTTAGTCACCCTCAAGTTGTTACAAATCTGTATAAATTTCTTTGTTCTGCTAAACACAAAGGATTTTTAAGCAGGAAACAGGAGCACCATTGACCTCCATAGTAGGGAGAAAAACTACTATAGAAGGGAATTGTGCTCAAAAACTGTTTGGTTACATTGATCAAAATATCTTTTATGTGTTCACCAGAACAAAGAAGTTCATACAGGTTTGTAAAAGATGACAGAAAATCTAAGTTCTTGTTAATCAACGTAGTTAACCAATATTAACAAATGCCACCTTATTGTAAAGTGTTACCAAAATATCTCAAATATCCCAAAATAGCTAGCAGGTGCATATAACTATGACTTAGCTTGCAGCGCCCCCTAGCGTTACTTCAAGACAGCGCGCGAGTCAGCACAGCAATGCTGAAAATAAAACACAAGATTTATAATTCAATTAAAATTCAGTATATTGCCCTCTTGTGGATCTTAATGTTGAGCTCTATTAAACGTGATTTTTTTATTGATTTAAAAAATACCTGCACGAACTACCTATGATGCTAGACAGAAAGAGGGTTAAACATGCTTTGAAGATTGCCAAACCTTAGTTAATGAACACTCCTGAGTATAAATTACACATTTTTTCTTTTTCCTTTGATCCCATGCAAAATGCAATCGGAATGTATCTTTAAGCCCCTCTGTGTATTTCACTCTCGACTCTCCATCTCTGCTGTGATATCAAGTGAACATGAGATTCATAACATCCAAATTATTAATTTGACCGAAATGAAAAAACATGGTATCTGAACTAATTGTGAGTAAATTTCACAGTAAGAATCTTAGATACAAAGCCCGAAATCTGCTTTTCAAATCGACTTAATCTGAATTATCAGTGTGCTTCATTCTTTAAAAAAAGTGCTATAGATAAGTCTACAGTATATGCATTTTACAGTTATGCATAATATATTGTGACCCTTTGCTCTCTGACACCTCTATACAGCCTTAAATTCATACCGATCATCCCACCGCTTAGAATCGGACATATAAGGGTCAGACTGGAGTCAAATCCAGTGTAGACCACCCACCTCAAAGCACAAAACCCATTCAATGCAACATACATTTGACAGAAGACCCCAACAACCTTATGTGATAAATGACCATAAAAGAGCCATAAAGCTGTTTCAAACAAAGCAGCTCTTCACGTTCCAGATAAAAGACAGTTCTCAGAAGCATCGCGTATAGGAATCAGGGTAAATGAAAGCGGCATAAAGGATGACTTTCAGCTTGCTTTTCAAGATACTCATGTGTGTGGGAGAGGACACGACAAGGCAGACACATACAACGTATCAAACAGATCTCTATTCAGCAATGACTGGAATATGTTGACCCCAATAAATCATGTGGAAATATTAGTGTTGTAAAGTTTCCTAAAAGCTTAAGATACGTGAAAAACTAATTCTGTGCACATGAAAAAAGCTAATTTGAAATAACTGATGTCTATTAAAATGATAGACAAAACTCAAGGATTGAGAGATTACAGTTTTTCTTAGTCGATTTTGAGTATTTCTCGAAAGATGGATGTCTTGCAAAAGCCTGTAATAGCACTTAAACATGGAAAAAGTCAAATTTTCTTATATGTCCCCTTTAAAACCTATACTACTACTCATTGGTGGTTCATGGTAATTCATTGTGCATTATCTAAAAATAAAACACACAACTTTGTAGCTCGGCTGGCAATGCATTGTATTATCGACACAAAAGGTCATGGGTTTGAGTCCAGGGGATACAGATAATGATAAAATGTATGTAAGACATTGTGAGTTACTTTGGATAGAAGTGTTGGCCATATTGTACAACTTTTGATTTAAAAATTTTTAGTAAATGTTGAAATTAACATTGAAGGGATAGTTCACCCAAAAATAAAATTTTTGTCATGATAGATGTCTTGCAAAAGCCTCTAACTTTTTCTCCAAAGTACACTGTCAGAAAAAAGGTACAAAGTTGTTCCTTTTTCTGTCGCTGGGATGGTACCCTAAAAGGTACCTTTTTGTACCTTTATGGGTATAAAACACATTGAAATGTTGTACCTTATGGGGTACAATATTATACTCTTAAGGACCTTTTGTGTACCTTAAGGAACAATTTTGTACAAAACAGTTAACTGTACCTTTAAAGGTTCTTAAAAATAGATCCTTAAGGAACAGTAATGTACCCCAAAAGGTACAACATTGTATTATGTTTATATACCTGTAAAGGTACAAAACAGTACCTTGGGGTACCACCCCAGCGACAAAAAAAGTAAAGTGTACAATTTTTTCATCAGTGAACATCTCAGTCCCATCAAAATGACGAGTCTGTGTGTCATTGCTCATGAACATGAGAGTCAAAATGTTTAGTCATGTTGTCAATATACCATGTGTCAGTATTTTTTGATGTTCACCCTTTTTTTCTGTAAACAAATTAGACATTGTGATAAAAAAATCATATTTTACAGTACAAATAAAAAATACACATTTAAAAAGGTTCACTGTACACTGTAAGAAATGTCAAATTTCTGTAACCCAAAATTTCAAGATTCACTTGACAGCAATTTATCAATTAAATTTTTTTTACAAAAGACTAAAATGGAAACCTATGGAAATATATGGAAAACATGCTTAACAGACTATGACACAATGGTCAACAATTTGTAAATGTAGCAAACAGTAGACTATTGTACATAATAATCAGAGGTTTGGACACTACTTGAGTATTTTAGTTACATAGAATCATACTGTGTATTCCTTTTATATCCCATATTAAAGGTGCAGTGTGTAATTTTTAGAAGAATCTCTGGAAAGAAATGCAAAATAATATACAAAACTATATTATCAGTGGTGTATAAACCTTTTAAAATGCCCCGTATGATTTTATAACCTTAGAAGGAGACATTTTTATCTACATACCCAGAGGGTCCCCTTACATGGAGGTCGCCATGTTTCTACAGAAGCCCTTAAAGGACAAACATTTTTTATGACGTCTCAGACGATGAAATGTTTGTCCGGTGGTGGCTATCGTAGCTTCTTTATGCATTTCAAAAGCGATGGTTGGGCAGAGGACTGAGCTGTTGGGTGCAATTCGCAACCTCACCACTAGATGCCGCTAACATTTACACACTGCACCTTTAAAATTGATTTAATACCTAATTAAATAAAAATTGTGTACTTTAACTTTTCTGGAGTGAAAGTACAAAAGTACTTTTTACTTAAGTAAAAGTAAAAAAAATACTAGATGTTTAATGTACTTGTATTAATATTAAATATAAACCAAAAACTAAAAATTATAGTAATATTCTTTGGAATGTATGTTTTCCAAAGAAAAACACTGATAAAATACAAATACTTGAAAATTTAATTTTATGTAGAAAGTAAAAATACTTTTTTACTGATTGTACCAAAGCATTTGCAATGTGAATTTGCTTTTATGTTGTGCACAAATTACATGATAATGTGGAAGTTGAACATAGTGTTATTAATTTCTGATCTGAGAAATGCTCCAAAGCAACTGAGAAAAAGTTCAGAGATGAACTAAATAGGGTGTAATTTGCATTAAATGCATGCTGTATTTTTACCAACAGGGGGCAGTATACTGAAAGAAATGAGGATGTTGGTAGCCTTCATCAACATTTTTCAATGTATTTATTGTCAGCTTGATTAGTAGATTGCATAATCTTGTCTGTTGAGTGAACTTTTATTTCAAATTCAGTACAAAATAATAAAAACTTGTGTAACATTTATTTAAAACATTCAAAACATTTATTAAATATATTTTTGTGCTCAATAGAAGAAAGTCATACCCAGTTTCACAAAGTTTCGTGATATAGTCACGTATTTTTTATTAAAAAAAAAAATTTTCGTGCTATTATCACGAATTTTCGCGTTTTTTCGTGATCGTATTACGAATTCCTGTTTTCGATTATCACGTATTGGTTACTCAACTGCTTTTTCCTATTTTTAAACCATTGTAGCTTCGGTTTAGGGTTAGATTTGGTGCTTGCATTAGAATGTCACTTTATATATTGGTTGATGCTATTGTTTCTGATTAATTTCTTTATATGTCGCCTGGCGTTAGGGTTAGAGTTGGGTTTGGTTAGGGATGTCATTTTATGTAAATCTAACCCTAAACCGAAGCGACAATGGTAAGAAAATAGGACAAAACAGCTGAGTAACCAATACGTGATAATCACACGAAAACAGGAATTCGTTATACGATCACGAAAAAACGCAAAAATTCGTGATAATAGCACGAAAAAAGATTATATAAAAGAAAATTATAAAACGGTTAGTTCCAATCCTTGATTCTGATTGGTCAATAGGTGTGCTTTATTCGCAATAAAACACTGCTATGACCGCTTCACCCAACGGTTCTATTTAATATCACTGCGCACTTAGCAACACATAAACATATAATGAGACAAAGTCTGAGAACAGTTTGTTGTTTTTATTTGAACTTTCATGTTGTTTTTCGCAGTCAGGGACTATTTTTTCTAGCGGAAGGAATGCTTTTATTAATTTAACTTCATGAAAGTTGCACTAATTTTTTTTACTTTAATATTGTGTGGTAACCGTTTTATAAAAGCAATAAGGTACTCGAGGCAAGTGCTGTATCGTGAATAAGTAACGGCTGAAGGGGTTGCAGGCACTCCGCTTCGCGTCGTGCCTAACAACGCCCTTCAGCCGTTACTTATTCACGATACAGCACAGCCTCTCGTGCTTACATACGTGACTATATAACGAAATTAAATGATGACAATTTTTTTATTTTTGTGTGAAATATCCCTTTAAACAAACAGGTCAAATCAAAGCATACAAGTCAAAAGTTTTTTTTTTCTTAAAATTATGCTACAACAGGAGAGGGCATTCCTGGTCCTGGAGGGCCAATGTCCGACAAAGTTTAGCTCCAACCCTAATCAAAGACACCTGAAAATCCCAATCAAATGCTTCAGTATAACTTGGAAATGACATTCAGGTGTTTTTGATTAGGGTTGGAGCTAAACTTTGCAGGACAGTGGCCCTCCAGGACCAGGAATGCCCACCCCTGTGCTACAATGACAAATTGGTATGATTTGCAATATAATAAACACAATTTTGTACTATTGTTTTATTATTATTTATATATTATATTATTTTGTACTGATTTTAAAAGAAAAGTTCAACTCTTCACCAACTTGATTCCAGATTCAACATGGATGTGAAAGTAATTCAGACACATTCAGGGGCGTCATGCACCAATTTTTTTAAGTGGGCAGGTTGTGCACAGCTCACAAAAATGTGTGCATACACAGAGATCAAACGAAATATTATAGAGCTTTCAGTCTTTTCCATGGCACTTACATTTTTAACAATTTGAGCGCCCCTGCGTTCATGCAAAAACCTCCAAAAGAAAAGCGTTGACTAACAATCAAATACTATTCAGTCGGAATAATTACATATTGGCATCATATTTACATCTGAAACGGCATGTTTTATTTATTTAAGTTTTAATAAATGACTTGTTTAATTGTGTCAATGCATTTTGCACAACAACTACATTATCCTATAAAAATAATGTAATTTTAAATCCATAAAGTATATAATCAACGAAAATGACATAGCCACGTGATTGATTTTAATGTTCAATAATGATTTAAAAAAATGTAGATAAAATTATTAGAGGAACGCATTATTGCATCAAATTTTACCTCATATGTGTGAGCATGTGCGATTTCGCGCCCCCGTGAACTGTGGCGAACTTTGCCGTTGTACCAAGATGAATCTAGAAATCTACTAATATAACGTTGAGACGGTCATATTTTAAACCATACATTTTCTACACAGAGGAGATTAACTTTACATTACCGTACTGGGGTTTGGAAAAGTTGTGAGCGTTTCTTACACGTTTTAATTCCTCAGATAGAAAAAAGCAGCAGCAACAGCAAAGAGCGTGTGAGCGCGCTCAGACGCTAATGACGTCTGCGACTGCGCTGACTGCAGCACCGCCAGAATAAAGTAATTTTACACAATCAAAACGGCGAAAATCTCCGAAAGTGACAAGGATGCACCACCGAATTGATAATACTGTGCACAGATTAAAAGACAAATAACAGATTAATGGATGGTTCTTTGATTTTGAGGTTGCATGCAAAATCCATTTGGCTCAAAAAAACCAAGGGGGCACGTGCCCCCTCAGTTTGAATGGGCATGACGCCTCTGGACACATTTAAGAATCCAAAATCTTGTTGTTTCGATCATATTTGTTCGTTACTGATCCCTGTTTTTTAACTCCGCGTGACCCCGGGTGAGAAGACAGTCCGGTCTACATCCAGCTCTGTTGCTGTTTCACGCTCAAATAATCAAAGTTGGCTAATCCGACTCATTCCAGATCTGTTTGCAAACACGTTTATTTAAGCCAAGCCAAAAGATAAAAGAATATTAAATTAGACTTCCCGGTTGGCCTCTTTCCATGCAACACTCCATTGTATGCAAGCTGGGCCTAATCAGCTGGACTCCAATGCTTGGATACACTTGATGGGTTAAGTGGATAACCACAGGTAATTATTGAAATAAGCTTATAGTTTATATAGCATGAGAACAGAGGTTTACAATAGTGTTAAAAAAATGGATGGTTGTTAGTATATTCTTGTCTGTGTTGTGAGACGTTTGGGGTTTGATATAGTAAGTAAGTCGTTTTAAGCCCACGTGAGCTCTCACTTGGAAAGGTTTCTTTTTGTGAATGCACCGATCTTCAAAGAGACATATGTGACCCATGACATATTTTAATGTGATAGCAAATGAACTGCCTCATTGTTTGTCATTTCACAACTAGGTCATTGTAATATCACTTTTAAACATCGGCCAGATGTTCAGAGTTTACCCGCACAATCCCATGGAAGTGTTATCGCTTTTACGTTTGCCTGTTTGGTCTGTAGCTTTGGTCTCTAATAGAAATGTACCTGTTATATCTATAATACATGTAATGTAAACTGGACTTTTAAATGTTTCTAGTTAGCTTTGAATAATACAGTACAGCATTATAAAAACATAGAGCACATTGCATTTTTTTAACCTGTTGTAAGATTGTATACAGCGTAAATATGAGTAAACAAGAGTAACATGTACAGTGTTAGGAGAGGTTACCATTTAGCAATTGTAATCGTACCTGCTTTAAAGCCCAGAATGTAGAAAGAAGAAAAATGTGGGAAATGTAATTATTCACAGTGTACAATTACAACAGTGTGTGGTGAGGTCAGAGTAATTTGGCTAAAATAAGTTGACAGTGATACGACCCAGACTGCTACATTTCTTCATCCTTTAACCTTCAGAACACTTGACAAAAGAGGGTTTCTGAAAACGAAAGTCTGTACAGATGAACTTGGACATCAGGCTTTGAAAGGAATCAACTTGTGCAGCATTAAGATTCAGATGGGGAGACAGAAAAACTTTGGGGAGGAAATATGTTGCTTTGTTCTATAGTGCAATTATATAAATATGTTTGGAACACATCGAGTCATTTGTGGTGAATTTGAGGCTAAAATCTGTTTAGCAGATTGTACAGTAATGTTACTGTAATCGAGCAAACACACAAGATACCATCTAAAAGTGTACATTTTGTGCCTATACATAAAAATACTATAGTATACTTGGTATTTACTATAGTAAACTTTCAAAATAAAAATTCTATAGTATTTTTAAACCCCTTACCCAGAGCATATATACTATAGTATTTATTTATCTGTATTTAACTTCTTGCCATGAACGTAGAAAAATAAATAAATGTAAAGTACATTTTGTCAATCAATCTAGTCAATACTACACAATACTGTAGCATACAGTATAACAGTAGTAATTACGTAGTAATTAAGTGTAGTAATTACTATAACTACAGCATACTATAATTTATGCAGTTTACTACTATAGCTCAATTCACTATAACAGAATACTATAGTACAGGTATTCATTAAAAAGTTGTATAATATACTCTATACTACAGTTTACTATAGTAAATACTAAAATTTACTACAGGATTTACTACAGTTCATCAATTCATTATAGTAAATACCACAGAGTACAAGTATTTGTTAAAAAGTGTAGTAAATACTACTCTATACTACAATTTACTGAACTACAGTTTACTATAGTAAAAAACGAAAGTTTACTACAAGATTTAGTACAGTTTATCGATTCACTGTAGTTAATACTACAGAATACTATAGTAAAGGTATTTTTTAAAAGTGAAGTTTATTTTAATCTATACTACAATTTAATACAGTTTACTATAGTAAATACCAATGTATTCTTCATTTACTACAGTTTATAAATTGACTATAGCTAAGACTGGAGAATACTGTAGTATATATTAAAAAGTTTAGTAAATATACAATCATATACTACAGTATACATTACTAAAATTTACTACAGCTTACTATAGTAAATATACTAATATATACTACAATATTTACTACATGTTATTATTTCACTATAGCTAAGACTAGAAAATACTGTAGTATTTATTAAAAAGTGTAGTAAATATGACCATGTACTGCAGTATACTACAATTTACTACAGTTTATTACAGTAAATACTATTGTATACTACAATATTTACTACAGTTTATTAACTTACTTTAGCTAATCCTAGAGAATACTATAGTATTTATTAAAAAGTGAAGTAAATACGACCATATACTACAGCATACTACAATTTACTACAGTAAATACTAATTTATACTACAATATTTACTACAGTTTATTAATTTACTATAGCTAAGACTAGAGAATACTATAGTATTTATTAAAAAATGAAGTAAAATTGACAATATACTGCAGTATACTTCAACTGAATATAGTTTACTATAATAAATACTAATATATACTACAATATTTACTACATGTTATTATTTCACTATAGCTAAGACTAGAGAATACTGTAGTATTTATTAAAAAGTGTAGTAAATATGACCATGTACTGCAGTATACTACAATTTTTACTACAGTTTATCAATTTACTTTAGCTAATCCTAGAGAATACTATAGTATTCATTAAAAATTGAAATAAATACAACCATATATCACAGCATACTACAATTTACTACAGTAAATACAAATTTATACTACAATATTTACTACAGTTTATTAATTCACTTTAGCTAAGTATAGATAATACTATAGTATTTGTTAAAAATGTAGTAAATGTGACTGCAGTATACTACAATTTACTACATTTTACTATAGTAAATACTAATGTATGCTACATTTACTTCAGTTTATAAATTCATTAGAGAATAATATAGTATTTATTAAAAAATGAAGTAAATTTGACAATATACTGCAGTATACTTCAACTGAATATAGTTTACTATAGTAAATACTAATATATACTACAATATTTACTACATGTTATTATTTCACTATAGCTAAGACCAGATAATACTGTAGTATATATTAAAAAGTTTAGTATGACCATGTACTGCAGTATACTACAATATTTACTACAGTTTATTAATTTACTTTAGCTAATCTTAGAGAATATTATAGTATTCATTAAAAAGTGAAGTAAATACAACCATATACTACAGCATACTACAATTTACTACAGTAAATACAAATTTATACTACAATATTTACTACAGTTTATTAATTCACTATAGCTAAGACTAGATAATACTATAGTATTAGTTAAAAATGTAGTAAATGTGACAATATACTGCAGTATACTACAATTTACTACATTTTACTATAGTAAATACTAATGTATGCTACATTTATTTCAGTTTATAAATTCACTAGAGAATACTATAGTATTTATTAAAAATGAAGTAAAATTGACAATATACTGCAGTATACTCCAATTGAATATAGTTTACTATAGTAAATACTAATGTATACATACTAAATTATTTAATACAGTTTATAAATTCACTATAGCTAATTCCTGAAAATACTATAGTATTTATTTAAAAAAATGAAGTAAAATCGACTATATACTGCAGTATACTCCAATTGAATATATTTTACTATAGTAAATTCAATTCAATTCAATTTTATTTATATAGCGCTTTTCACAATTGATGATTGTTTCAAAGCAGCTTTACATTAATAGAAGCATGGGAAAAGCACAGAAAATCGACAGATAGCACAACAAAATACACGATAGCACAAGAAGCGAAATTTGCTGCGGCTATGAATCAACATTATAAGCGAGCGTATTACTAATGTAACGTATAGAAGACGGTGCTTAGTTAAGCCCAAGAAGTCTGCCTCCCCGGGTTGAAAAACCCCCTAGGAGAAAAAAACCCAGACTTTTTAAAAAAAAGTCCTAGGAGGGAAAAACCCTTGGGATATATATATATATTTATATAAACATTGACACGGATAAGAAGATTAAGTGGAGATTAAGCGGAGATTAAGCAGGTTCTGTCGGTGGTCGTTGGTCAAGCATCAGCTGGGCATCACGTTGAAGGACAGCCAGTAGATCAGAGGTGTGCCGGCGACTTTCACATTTACCGGTGTGCTAAATGCTAATGTATATTACAAGATTTACTAACGTTTATGAATTCGCTTTAGACGGTTTCAGCAGTAACAACATAAACACGCGACTTTCGTGGTCATCACGTAACTTTCGGTAAACTGAACAAGTCCTAACAACAAAGTCTTTTTAAAGTAGTTTATTTATATAACAAGCAAAATAAACAACACGTAGATTACACCGGAACCCAAAACATTTATTATTTTCGACGAGGTATTTGTTTAAGAGTTCAGTTTCAGCAACTAGTCAGACCATTAAACAAACAGAAATCGGAAGTAAAGTTCGGACCAGACGCTTATCGCGTCACCGCACATGCGCCGATGAAACGGTCTATAGCTAAGACTAGAGAATACTATAGTATTTATTAAAAAGTGAAGTAAATATGACCATATACTACAGCATACTACAATTTACCACAGTTTACTTTAGTAAATACTAAAGTATACCACAATTTTTACTACAGTTTATAAATTCACTAATACTAGAGAATACTGTATTTAGCCTATTAAAAACTGTAGTAAATACGACCCTATAACTACAGTTTACTGTAGTAAAGAATTTGTAATAGAAAAATCTATAAGTACATGCTGATCAAATACATTCTGTCACCATATATGGCATATTTGTTTTTTGGTAAATAAATAATTGCAGTTTTGGTTAAAGGGACACCATGAAACTTTTGGCCACTAGGGGGTGCTAGACACGTATTTTTCACTTCTAGCGCCCCTAGAGCCCACAAGCGCCGCAGCACTGTCGCAAAGGAAAGGAACTGGCCAACCTTAAAACTAAACTAAAAACTAAACATTTAAAATGCTAAACGATCAACATTTTGAGACAACAGGGAGAAACGCAGTCATGTTACAACTTTCTGATGAGGAACTCGTCGTGGCAGAAGCCATTTCTCAATCTGAAGGTTGCAGCCTCAGGATGTCGTATTTCTAATACGTCATCAAGACTGTCTTATTTCACAATATTAACAATTACAAAGTTGACTATTATACTTAGTTAATCGTAAATTGTTGCAGTATGCTTATGGCTTGCGAATGTAATGCTCAGTTTACCTTAATAACCCAGGCTTAATGACGTGTGCAGCCTGCATATTTGACCTCCGGAGGCTGCAGCCTTCCAATTCAGAAACGACCAGACGTATTTCCTTGCCTTTTTCCAAACAAATATTGTTGCATCCTCTCTCTCTCCCTCGCCACCAGGATTTTCCGCAATGGCGCTCGTTATTCCTCTTTTTTGTGTGAAAATCGCTCCAAATCCAAGTAAACCGATGCGTTTAGGTCTGCCGCTTTGTAATACGTCACGCGGGTGACAGCGGAACGCAGCAAATGAGGAAAAGAGAAGAGAGAAACGCTCGGATCTGATTGGTGAATGAATAGGGTTTGGTTTTACACTGTGAGCAAGTTTGAGTGCTATAGCATCCTGGATTGTAATGTAAATATCATAGACACAGTAAAAAGAAAGGTAAATACGTGAACACAGCATCTGAATACAGGGAACTATATGCAATATAATCGCCGTAATTTATAAAGAACATCGCATTTATGTATGAATCAAGAGTTTATATAAAAATTGCCTTAAAGGGGAATCGAACCCGGGTCGCCCGTGTTATAGGTCCGTGACACTAAAGACTGTGCCACAGAGTCACATAATAGAAGTTGCTCTCTACACTCCTTAAGTAAGCCTCCAGCAAAATTCACGTTAAAAACAAATTGTGTGGAGGAAGTGACGTATGCCGTAAAGCAGTCGAATTTTGTAGTTTTTTTTGTGCTCTGGTTACTACCACAAACCCTAAGTTTTAAAATACGAGTAAAAGTGATACAGACCCCGTCAGGCTATGGTAGACATGTCATTCAACCTATTTAAAGTTGATGTGCTATCACAAGGGTCTTGAAAATGTATTAAGAAGGTTGAAAAATTACATGGTGTCACTTTAATTATTACATTTTGGAAATTGGCAGGTGCTTTTCACAATATATACATTTTATCAGTATGTGTGTGTTGGTTGCGGTTCAAACCCATAATTTTTTAGCTAGATGAAGAAATCAAGGAAATTACCCCACTGTATTTGTTAAATTCTACTTTATGTATCTGTTTACAGTTTGTGCTCAGGAGGTTGGTTAGGTACGACCTAATGAAACGCCTCCAGAGCTGTTCAGCCATCACCTGTGCTGTGTGAGTGGACTAAGAAAAAGATTCAAAATCTTATCATCCGCAATCTGTGCGAAAACACCAAGGGAGCAAATCTTCCTCGGTCAGCAAGCTGTGTGTATGGCACAGACTGGATTGAAAGTAAATCAGATTTTCTGGCAGCTGGGTAGTGTGTGATACAGCATGCCACTGGACAGAAAAGCCTGGAGCTCATGGTCTTCAACTTTGAAGTTATGGCATTAGTCTGAGACTTGAAGGGTTTATGTCTGCAGGCGATGAAGAAAAGATGTGGACTTAGATGAGATGGATGTGGTTATATCTAGTGGTCAAAAATTTGATCTCGATATCCCACCGCAGTTGAGTTTGTAAAGCTTTGCAGTCGTGTTGAGTAGAAACTTCTTCAGTAAATCTTTACTGCAATGCATTTTTAGGTGCACGTTAATTGTGAGGATGGTACATCTTGACTTTAAAAAAGCCACTTCCGTCAGTAGACATAGACCTGTATCGCATGAAGCTCTTCCAACCGTTAAAGCGTTCTATACTGCAATGAATAACTGCAGTAATGGTCTTGTAAGTGCTCTCGCCAACACCAGGATGATGCATTATGACGGCTCTACACCGCATTTAAACTATTCTGAGAATGGGTGAGAACTAACAACAAAGACTTCAGTGAAAAGGGGGCAGAAAAAAGGTGACAGGGGAAAAGTAATAGCTATGTGTGAAAATAATTTTATACATCAAGTTCTGGCTGGAGTTCAAACCCGTCTCTGTAGGCCGTACTCATACATATTCTGTCTCATGTTCATTCACCGATCTCGCTTGTCCTCCGGCTGTCGAGCACCTGGGTGATCCGGTGCTCCATGTTATTTTTGCACCCGTCAGGTTGTGCAAAGAGTAGTTGTAATAATCAGCAGCAGTATGCAAGGACTCTTTGCTTTGCTCGAACCTGTGCCTGTGGGAAATGTACAGTGGCGGCTCGCTAATTCAAAATAAGTGTTCGGACTTCGGAATGTCATGTGTTGCTTGTGTTTTCAAAATACGTGTTTTGCGTGTCGAGTGATCCTATTTGCATCACGTGTTCTGTCAAAATAAGTTCCTGCTGCACATGCACCAAAACCGTTCATGATAAAAGAGACACTCACGTTCACAAAATACACACAAGACACTCCTTTAACATTAAACTCTGATTACGCATGAGATTATGCGAGTATCTGGCAAACACAATCGTCTCTTTTATCATAAAACCTTTGGATGCGTCTGCAGCAGGCACTTATTTTGACAAGACACGTGATGCACACAGGATCACTCGATGCGCAGAACACATATTTTGAAAAAAGGAACCACACAGATGACGGGCTACATACATGTTGTGACGAACTTCGCATCGAGCGCCCTTGAAAAAAGAAGTCGCCATCGGAAATGTATGCTCCAGGACATTCCAACTGGAGTAACCCTTTAGTTAAAGGGACAATTCCCTGAAAATGAAAAAGTTTACACACAAGTATTTACAAACCTGTAAAAAGTTATTTGTTCTGCTGAAACACAAATAAAGATATTTTGAAAAATGTTAATAACCAAACAGATTTGAGGCACCATTGACTTCAATAGTATTATTTTTTTAATACAGTGGAAGTCAATGGTGCCCCAGATAAAGTTATATGTGTATAACACACAAATCTATACTACTAGGCAACATTTGAAGTGGATCAAAACCTTTTATAAAAGTGTTTATTTAGGTTTTGAAAAGTGTTTTGCGGTGGGATTCAATACACAACATTTTTATTCATATGTGTGACCCTCGACCACACAACCAGTCATAAGTGTCCATTTATTAAATTGAGATTTATTAGCTGAGATACAACTATTTGAAAATCTGGAATCTGAGGGTGCAAAAAAAAAACCGAAAAAAAATCGAAATGTTGTTATTTTAATGAACACAAAGGAAGATATTTTGAGAAATGTTTGTAACCAAACTATTCGTAGACCCTATTCACTTCTTTAGTAGGTAAAAAGAATACTATGGAAGTAAATGGGGCCCACAAACAGTTTGGTTACAAACATTTCTTAAAACATTTTCCTTTGTGTTTATCAAAAGAACAAAATTTCTACAGGTTTGTAATAACATGAGGCTGAGTAAATGATGACAGAATTTTCATTTTTGGGTGAACTATCCCTTTAAGGCTGTCCAAATTAACAAATGAAGAGTTTCGTTGCAAAACGAGATAACCACCGTTTTTTTAATTGTTCAGAAATCTAATTTTTTAGGTTGTGCATTCCAATTAATTACAATGCAACTGCAGTTGGTTTGTTTTGATTTAAACCTTCATAACTTAAAAAATACAGCTAAGTAGCACCATAAAACAAAATAATAACATGATAACATAATATTAAACATGTTTTGACAAAAATGTTAAAAAATGGATTTATCTCGTTTTGCAACGAAACTCTTCAAATATTACTAATGATAAATAAATTTTTTAAATATTTTCCGTATTCATGGAACATGATCTTGACTTTATTCTAATGATTTTTGGTATTAAAAAAAAATCGATAATTTTGACCTATACAGTGTATTTTGGGCTATTGCTACAAATATACCTTTGCTACATGTGACTGGTTTTGTGGTCCAGGGTCACATACTGTACTATAATTACAAAGATGACTTTTAAAGTGATTCTGTTATTCTCAATGAAAAATATTAGTAAAAAATATAATCAGTGAAAAATCTAATGGCTTTTTATAATCCTTCAGGTCTCACAAAGATTTTACCTCATTGAAAGTTTAAACTAAGAATTGTATTTTAGTTGTTCATCTTCTTCCATCTTCACAATGATTGTATGTGGAATAATGTTTGAATGATGTTTGCAGTGAACGATGCAAATCCTGCAGCTCAATTGGTAAAGCATTGCATTTACAACACATCAACAATCATAGGTTGGAGTCCCATATTGATAAAATGTCTCATTGAATCCACTTTAAATCCTTTTGGATAATCGGCCACATGCATAAATGTAAATGGTTGCTGTTGTGGTCATGTCACTCAAGGCGAACTTCCCAAACAGATTGTTCTTGTTTCTGGGTTGTAGAGATAATTTCTGTTTGGTTGTCACTTATAATAGGTTTCAATGAAACAAATCTGATGTTGTAAACCAAAGGCGCTCTTGTGTGACCACCAGACAACACTGAGTTCTCTGACACCTACAATCAAATCACACACCAAAATATGACTACAGCATTCATGAACGCAAGAAAACATGAGGGAGATTTATGTATGACCGTACAACATATTTCTGCCGATATACATGTAATTCGTCACACACAATATTGGAAATACAGATTGGATTTTGGGCCGTATGAGTTTAATGAACTATGAAATGACAGCGATGATAACAACATTACTGAGAACTGGCCTTTAAGGACACAGATGTATTTCTGGGTGGCCCTGTGTGATAGAAGGTCAGCGTTTGTGTGCCTGCATGTATGCTGGAGTGTCTTGCGGTAAGACTTTGGTTTCCTGTGTTGACCGAGGGCTTTATTGCAGGACTGTTGTACCCAAACATTTTCTTTGGCCCCTGATTTCAGATCCACCACAATCAAGCTCTCATTGCCAACCTTTGTATTTCCCCAGCTGGGGGATAACCTCTATTAACTTCTCTCTCTCTCTCTCTCTCTCTCTCTCTCTCTCTCATTCCATAATATGCATATTTCTCTCTCTTGCCAAATTGACGTTTTCCTGCTGTAATAATATCTTGTCCTCATGTCCTCCAGTTGTGTCTCACAGCCAGATTTGGTCAACGGCTTGAGTCCTGAAGGAAAGCTATTTGTGCCGACCAAAGTCCAGTGTTAAATGAACTCTCGCAGAGTTGATTTCAACACTTTTTCACTTTTTGAAATGCAAACACTGATCACCATGATGGTGACTTTACAATTTTAAGTTTTTAAACAGAGATGGTGATAGAGAGGATTTACTTGCCGTTCAATGCAGGACACATGGAAACGGAAGACTGAAATGTGTGGGCGGAGTGTAATTACATCTCTAAGAAATTGGGTTTAAGGAATATTCAATATTTTACTATTTTCTTACCTCAACTTAGACGGATAAATACATGCCGTTTTTCAATGCGTGCACTTAATCTTTGTACAGCGCGTCGTGAAAGGATTAGTCCATTTTCCAGATAATCCAGATAAGGAACTCACCACCATGTCATCCAAAATGTTGATGTCTTTCTTTGACAGAAAAATTATGTTTTTTGTGGAAAACATTTCAGGATTTTTTCATTTTAATGGACTTCAATAGACCCCAACACGTAACAGTTTAAAATAGCAGTTTCAACAGAGTTTCAAAGATCCCAAACGAGGCATAAGGGTCTTATCTAGCAAAACGATTGTTATTTTTGACAAGAAAAATGAAAAATATGCACTTTTAAACTACAACTTCTCGTCTACCTCCGGTCCTGTGACGCGCGAGTGCAACCTCACGTAATTGCGTAATGCTGTGGAAAGGTGACATGTTAGATATATGAAAAGCACATTTGCGGACGATTTTAAAACAATAAACTGACACAAAGACATTCATTAGTATCCCTAAACATACAACAATGTCGGAACGGTCCTCTTTCTCCACACTTGTAAGCACTGGGGCGTAGTTTTCGCATACGTCATCCGTGACCTTTCGGCGTGATGACGTATTACGTGAAGTCGCGCTGGCAAGTCACAGGACCGGTAGATAAGACCCTTACGCCTCGTTTGGGATCATTTTGAGTTCTTTGAAACTCTGTTGAAACTGCAATTTTAAACTGTTACGTGTTGGGTTCCATTAAAGTCCATTAAAATGAGAACAATCCTGGAAAGTTTTCCTCAAAAAACATAATTTCTTCTCGACTAAACAAAGAAAGTCATCAATATTTTGGATGACATGTTGGTGAGTAAATTATCTAGATTTATTTGGATTAATCCTTGAACATGTTAGCATTTAGCCTAGCCCCATTCATTCCTTAGGATCCAAACAGGGATGAATTTAGAAGCCACCAAACACTTCCATGTTTTCTTTATTTAAAGACTGTTACATGAGTAGTTACACGAGTAAGTATGATGGCACAAAAGCGCATAAAAAATTAGAACTATATTGTATGGCAGTCTTTAAATAGGGAAAACATGGAAGTGTTTGGTTGCTTCTAAATTCATCCCTGTTTGGATCCTAAGGAATGAATGGGGCTAGTCTAAATGCTAACACATTGACGACGCGCTGTACAAAGATGTAGTGCACCCATTGAAAAAATAGGGATGTATTAATTCGTCTAAGTTGAAGTAAGAACATAGCAAAATATTGAAAACTGTGGTGTTTTCCTTTAACACTGGCATGATTAACTCCAGCTTTGAATGACAATTTACTCTAAATATGTTTCATTTACTCTTAAAGGTGTTGATTTAAATTCAGAAATATTTAACACTGAAATTTTAACTGTCCAATTTTTGCTGTGTAGTAGATCACTGTTGTGATGAAACCTTTCAGTAGACTTTAAAAAGATAAGAAATGTTTCTTATTGTGTTTTATTGTGCTACTAAGATGTATTTTTTATTTATGAAGTCTTCAAATCATTAAAAACAACCAACTGCGTTTGATATTAATGCACAATCAAAAAAAAAAGATTAAAACAAATGAAAAAAAATATTGACCATTTTCTCTGATAGTGTAGCATCATAAGCACAAACATTTGTGTAATTCTTAATTTAAGCTTAAAAAAATTTAGGGTGTTAAAATTATATTTGCCACAAGGTGGCGCTATAATAAGCTTATTTACATTTTTGCTCGTATCTCAGGAACCATACATGGACTAGAATTCACACGTGTGAAATCTCATGTGGTTTAATTCTTTTCCTTTTAGATTTTATTAATTTTTCCAAACTTTGCTATTCGTATGATTCACATGAATTTGGCATGCAAGTGGCCCACATTTAATCGCTTTTTTGGTCATGCTATAATTTAACTCAGATGAAAGAGGTTAAAATTCACTACCGTTGAAGAGCATCTGTACCTACAGCATCTTTTCCCTCACATTTTTTGGCAACTTTGGCAATGAATTGTTGTAATAAATTAAAAACTGTTCCT
Organism: Misgurnus anguillicaudatus; assembly: GCF_027580225.2. NCBI lineage: Eukaryota > Metazoa > Chordata > Actinopteri > Cypriniformes > Cobitidae > Misgurnus > Misgurnus anguillicaudatus. The sequence continues at coordinate 35,727,581 of NC_073355.2, forward strand.
TGTGAAAGGATCGCATGAAATCTGTGTAACGTCCATCAAAGTTTATATTAAAGGTCAGGGTCACAAACACTTAACCTCTGTCATATAAGTGCACATCTGTACCGCAGCCCACATCTGCAACCTTCTGCACTCCTTCATATTTGGACATCTACTGGTGTTAGGTTGGCTGTATGTTTTTAAGAAAAGAGAGTTTTGAATTTCCTATTCTGAATATTGCCTTTATGGTAGATTATAAACGTTCTGAGAACAAATCCATTAAAAGTCAATTCTACTTAATAAAAACTTGCATAAAACGTACGCTTTACAAATCATGATTTTTAACTTTCCGCACGCAGTTCACAAGCTACATTTGGAGGTTTAACCTTCTCATATATTCTCCATCATGATCTTCAACTCCGAACAGGGTTCAATGTGTTTAACTTTTGAACCGTTGGAGTCGGATAAATTTACACTTGGCTGTAGGGATAATAAAACAGGGCATGGGAGAGTGACATCAGACTGAGATGTTGTTGCCCGAGGGCCGGCTTTAAACCTGTATGAGTGACAAGCGTTGGCTCTGAGTCATGGGGAGAAAAATTTGGGTAAGAGATGAATAAGGCTTTAGGGGGGCAGCACAACATTTGGTGTAAAATATGTGACCCTGTCCAGGCTCATAATCTAATAATGAGTTTAAGTTTGATTTAAGTCAATGATTTCACATTGATATCAATCTTTGACATGACCTAATTTACCACATATGGTAAATTAAAGTAGTTTAATTTTTTTATTGGTTGTTCATTATTAGTTCATGATACCTAATGTGAACCTCATTGTAAAGTGTTACCATATTTATTTGGCCAACTCTTCAGATGACAACTTCCAACCCGAGGGCATTCAATTCGTGAGAAGTCGTTTCTTCATCCGTCTGTTGTGTTTACATCAAAGAATATCGTGCAAATTGCTTCTCTGATGTGAAGTGTCCGTCTATTAAGCTCTCAGTGACTGATGGATGAAGTGTTTACAGTATAAAGTCAGCAGATCCTGGACTCGTTCCCCAACTTTCCTCAATGTCCCGTTTCCCGTTCTAGCACCTCACCGTCTTCTCCAACGCTTTTCGCTCGCCTTAAACTCCCCCGGCCTTGCTCATTCGTTATGTTATACGAGACTCATACCTCATGGTCAATTGAGACACGGCTGTAATAATGTAAAGGGTGACAAACAAACCTTTGAAGTGCTTTTAAGAAATAAAATCACCTGGCACAGAGAGATTTTTGAAGTCGTACGTAAGCACTAAGCTATTTGTTCTGGAGCTGGCGTGGTTATGGGTCTCTTGGGTGGCCCCCATGGGCCCCCGAGATTCCGGAGAGGGAGTAAAGCAGCGGGATTAGGTCCAGGTCCAGCCAGAAGTGGAACTAATGGGTCCATGTGTGCACAGACACTTCAGAAGACCAGATGCCGAGAGGAAAGAAGTCGAAGGCTTTTCACGCCATTGTCCCCCAATAATGAGAGGAAGTAAGGAGGGGGGTAAAAATCGGTCATATCTTTCACACATGCAATCTTAGACATCTAATAATACCATATCGCCTAGTGTCACGAGCTCCCTTACTCTTTATATAAATTCTAAGAGTGTTTTAATCTCGTTTTGTGAACGCTTGAACCTTTTGCGTTGACCACATTTTCTATGTAAAAGCATTGATAGAGCCTAAATCAATATCTGTAATGTAATAGTCAAGCACTTTGCCTTTTTATTTGGAACGATGTTTCGGTCGATGTCCCCAGTCGCCGCTAATGCTTGCTCAGAACCTTTACAAAACCATTAAAAATGGCAATGGTGTTTATTTTGGTAATATTTGATTTAACACAGAGTCTTGGTGTTTCTACATCCTAATCGATTTTTTCTTTTTTTCTGATCCGTCGGTGTCCAAATGTAAAATTCCTTCGGCATGAAGAGGTTTATTTCTGATTGTAGATATTGGAAACACTCTCTTGGCAGTACGATGGAAAACGTTTAAGTCATGTAACCTCAAGAATGTGTTTTATTTGGTACATCTAATTGTTTTTATTCACATCAATAAGATTGAATATGATCGAATCTGACTAAATTATATTACACCAACCAAAACTATTTTCTATTGCGTTTCTTTACTTTAATCACAAGTTCAATGTTTCATTTTATATACACTGTCAAACATAAAGGTACTAAAGCTGTCACTGGGACGATAACCTTTATAAAGATCCTAATATGTACCATTTAAGAACAGACAAGTACACTGGGAAGTCAATTCAACCTACTTTTTAAAATTTTTGACTTGGGATAAGTTGACATACTGTAACTTAGAAAAACAAGTTGAAATTGTTTAACTTAAAGGAATATTCCATTTTCTTAAAAGAAAAATCCAGATAATTTACTCACCACCATGTCATCCAAAATGTTGATGTCTTTCTTTGTTCAGTCCAGAAGAAATTATGTTTTTTGAGGAAAACATTGCAGGATTTTTCTCATTTTAATGGACTTTAATAGAGCCCAACATTTAATACTTAACTCAACACGTAACACTTTTTTTTAACGGAGTTTCAAATGACTATAAACGATCCCAAACGAGGCATAAGGGTCTTATCTAGCGAAACGATTGTCATTTTTGACAAGAAAAATAAAAAATATGCTCTTTTAAACCACAAGTTTTCGTCTAGGTCCGGTCCAGCGTGACCTAACGTAAATGCGTAGTGATGTATGGAGGTCACGTGTTACATAACACTGACACAAAGACATTAATTAGTATCAGTTGACATACAACAACGTCGGAACGGTCCTCTTTCAACACACTTGTAAACACTGGGTCAGAGTTTCGCATTCGTCCTCTGTGACCTCTTGACGTCATGACGTATTGCGTGGGGTCACGCTGACGCATCAGGACTGGATCTAGACAAGAAGTTGTGGTTTAAAAGTGGATATTTTTTATTTTTCTTGTCAAAAATGACAATCGTTTCGTTAGTGTCCGGCTGTGTTTGAACATGCGTTATGTTGTAATTTAATCAAATTAACACAAAAATATTAAGAAAAAAAATAAATGGATGTTTTGCTAGACTACTTTAGATGACAGAAAAAATATTTACTGAATATTCATGTATAATAATAATGAAGAAAAATTAGGAAAATGATGTGTCCATGCCTGATGTTCTCATCCTCCGCAACACTTTTTGAGAACAGTTTAAGCACACATACAGAATTTTAATAAAGTTTGATTTTGAGTGACCAAGCACATGGACCAGTTACTTCAAGATGGCTACCAGGTAAGATCATTTTTTTACAGTTAATTTGAAATATTGTCTTCTCAGAATGATTACACGACATTTTGATTATCATTACCGCAACAGATGCTTATTAAATGTTAATTTAATTAATAGAAGCATAATACTTTGATTTTAAATGCATGTGCAGAATCTCCAAATTATGTTCTTTCAGGTTTGTCATGTCATTTTGAAAATATGTCAGTGTTGATGTTTTCTGACTGTTGCGGTAATGAGATTTTTTAGGACTAATTTTTTAAATTATGTTACAAAAAGTGTAAATGATAAGTAAAAGTTTTTAAATTAATGTTCCCATTTACTCCAGACTGGGGACTTCAATACACTGTCAGAAATAGGGGTACAGTAGGGGTCCAATTCTGTCCCCCAAGGTACAATCTACACAAAAGTACCCCATAGGGCTCATTATTGGACCTAAGGTACATGTATGTACCTTTTTGAGGGTCAAAAAGGTACACATTTGTTCCCAAGCATTAAAAGGTACATATATGTACCATTTCTTTTAATGAATAAGGTACAATGTTAAGAGACAGCCTCTGTCATTTTTTTAATTGTTGTTCTAGACAACTGCTGTAAATAACCATTGTAACCATTGTGTCAATTTTTGTTTCCTTTAGTTGGGCACATGGGTCTTGAAGTAGTTTTAGTTTTCTTCTGTTCATTGACAGTGTGTTTAATTTAAAATTTTAATTAAAAAAAAGTTAATTTCACTTATTAAAACTGTGATATGAACTCAAAAACTGCAATTGATTAACCATAACTTAAACTGAATAAATACTGAATCTGAATCCCTCACACATCCACCTGAAAAAATGCGCTTTTATTTTGACACGCGCCCATCCCCCACATCTCACGGTCGGAGTTGAGCTTCACAGAGCAGCGCAACAGGAGGACGACACGACAGACATGAAGAGCATTAGGTATGCAAAGCACTGTAAACTCCTTCGTCGTCTTTAAAGCATCTTTAAACTTTAAAAACATGTTGCTTGTCGTGAATCTTGATTTTAATACTGATTCGGTTACGGTAATTTGTGTAAAGTTGTATACAACGCGACATTGACACAGCACTATTGCCTCAGAGTCATTTTTATGAGCAGGTTAATGTGCATTAAGTACACCACAGTTCTGTAAGTGGAAAAATAATTTATATTTATGTGTGTTTTCTCACAGTTCAGCGCAAACGTTTCCCGCGCAAGTTTGAATCTCTCTCAGTCAGGGGGGATTGACTGACAGACGAACGTTACTCTACCAAACGGTTATTCACTTATAAAACCTTTTAAAGGTAACGTTACCACATTTATTAATGTATTAATTATGTTGTTTGAGTACACCACAGCTCTGTAAGTGAAAAATTAATTCATATTTATGTGTTCTCTCACAGTTTAGCGCTAACGTTTCCAGCGCAAGTTTGAATCTCTCTCAGTCAGGGGGGATTGACTGACAGACGAACGTTACTCTACCAAACGGTTATTCACTTATACCTTTTAAAGGTAACGTTATCACATTTATTAATGTATTTATTATGTTGTTTGAGTACACCACAGCTCTGTAAGTGAAAAATTAATTCATATTTATGTGTTTTCTCTCACAGTTTAGCGCAAATGTTTCCCGCGCAGGTTTGAATCTCTCTCAGTCATGGGGGTGATTGACTGACAGACTTACGTTACTCTCTACCAAATGGCTATTCACTTATAAAACCTTTTAAAGGTAACGTTACCACATTTATTAATGTATTAATTATGTTGTTTGAGTACACCACAGCTCTGTAAGTGAAAAATTAATTCATATTTATGTGTTCTCTCACAGTTTAGCGCTAACGTTTCCAGCGCAAGTTTGAATCTCTCTCAGTCAGGGGGGATTGACTGACAGACGAACGTTACTCTACCAAACGGTTATTCACTTATACCTTTTAAAGGTAACGTTATCACATTTATTAATGTATTTATTATGTTGTTTGAGTACACCACAGCTCTGTAAGTGAAAAATTAATTCATATTTATGTGTTTTCTCTCACAGTTTAGCGCAAATGTTTCCCGCGGAGTTTTGAATCACTCTCAGTCAGCGGGGAGAATGACTGACAGACTAACGTTACTCTCTACCAAATGGCTATTCACTTATAAAACCTTTTAAAGGTAACGTTACCACATTTATTAATGTATTAATTATGTTGTTTGAGTACACCACAGCTCTGTAAGTGAAAAATTAATTCATATTTATGTGTTCTCTCACAGTTTAGCGCTAACGTTTCCAGCGCAAGTTTGAATCTCTCTCAGTCAGGGGGGATTGACTGACAGACGAACGTTACTCTCCCAAACGGTTATTCACTTATAAAACCTTTTAAAGGTAACGTTATCACATTTATTAATGTATTTATTATGTTGTTTGAGTACACCACAGCTCTGTAAGTGAAAAATTAATTCATATTTATGTGTTCTCTCACAGTTTAGCGCTAACGTTTCCAGCGCAAGTTTGAATCTCTCTCAGTCAGGGGGGATTGACTGACAGACGAACGTTACTCTACCAAACGGTTATTCACTTATAAAACCTTTTAAAGGTAACGTTATCACATTTATTAATGTATTTATTATGTTGTTTGAGTACACCACAGCTCTGTAAGTGAAAAATTAATTCATATTTATGTGTTTTCTCTCACAGTTTAGCGCAAATGTTTCCCGCGCAGGTTTGAATCTCTCTCAGTCAGGGGGGAGATTGACTGACAGACTAACGTTACTCTCTACCAAATGGCTATTCACTTATAAAACCTTTTAAAGGTAACGTTACCACATTTATTAATGTATTAATTATGTTGTTTGAGTACACCACAGCTCTGTAAGTGAAAAATTAATTCATATTTATGTGTTCTCTCACAGTTTAGCGCTAACGTTTCCAGCGCAAGTTTGAATCTCTCTCAGTCAGGGGGGATTGACTGACAGACGAACGTTACTCTACCAAACGGTTATTCACTTATAAAACCTTTTAAAGGTAACGTTATCACATTTATTAATGTATTTATTATGTTGTTTGAGTACACCACAGCTCTGTAAGTGAAAAATTAATTCATATTTATGTGTTCTCTCACAGTTTAGCGCTAACGTTTCCAGCGCAAGTTTGAATCTCTCTCAGTCAGGGGGGATTGACTGACAGACGAACGTTACTCTACCAAACGGTTATTCACTTATAAAACCTTTTAAAGGTAACGTTACCACATTTATTAATGTATTTATTATGTTGTTTGAGTACACCACAGCTCTGTAAGTGAAAAATTAATTCATATTTATGTGTTTTCTCTCACAGTTTAGCGCAAATGTTTCCCGCGCAGGTTTGAATCTCTCTCAGTCAGGGGGGAGATTGACTGACAGACTAACGTTACTCTCTACCAAATGGCTATTCACTTATAAAACCTTTTAAAGGTAACGTTACCACATTTATTAATGTATTAATTATGTTGTTTGAGTACACCACAGCTCTGTAAGTGAAAAATTAATTCATATTTATGTGTTCTCTCACAGTTTAGCGCTAACGTTTCCAGCGCAAGTTTGAATCTCTCGGTCAGGGGGGATTGACTGACAGACGAACGTTACTCTACCAAACGGTTATTCACTTATAAAACCTTTTAAAGGTAACGTTACCACATTTATTAATGTATTAATTATGTTGTTTGAGTACACCACAGCTCTGTAAGTGAAAAATTAATTCATATTTATGTGTTCTCTCACAGTTTAGCGCTAACGTTTCCAGCGCAAGTTTGAATCTCTCTCAGTCAGGGGGGATTGACTGACAGACTAACGTTACTCTACCAAACGGTTATTCACTTATAAAACCTTTTAAAGGTAATCTTACCACATTTATTAATGTATTTATTATGTTGTTTGAGTCCACCACAGCTCTGTAAGTGAAAAATTAATTCATATTTATGTGTTTTCTCACAGTTTAGCGCTAACGTTTCCAGCGCAAGTTTGAATCTCTCTCAGTCAGTCAGGGGGGAGATTGACTGACTGACTGACTACTCGCCACCAAACTGTCATTTACCCAGAAACCTTTTAAAGGTAAGGTTACCACATTTTTTAATGTATTTATTATGTTGTGTGAGTACACCACAGCTCTGTAAGTGGAAAATTAATTCATATTTATGTGTGTTTTTTGAAAGTTTAGCACAAACGTTTCCTGCACAAGTTTGAATCTCTCTCAGTCAGTCAGGGGGGAGATTGACTGACTGACTGACTGACTACTCGCCACCAAACAGTTATTTACCCAGAAACCTTTTAAAGGTAACGTTACCACATTTATTTATTTATTTATTGTCTTATTTGAGTACCCCACAGTTCTGTAAGTGGAAAATTAATTCATATTCATGTGTTTTCTCTCACAGTTTAGCACAAACGTTTCCTGCGCAAGTTTGGATCTTTACCATTCAGGAGACTGGCTGACTGTTCTCAACTAACCATCATTCACACGCAAAAACTTTAAAGGTACCACTCTTATTTATGTTGTGAGTATACCACAGTTCTGTTAGTGGAACATTTATTCATATTTTTGTGTTTTTTCACAGATAAGTATGAAAGTGCCCAGAGCAGTTTTCGATGTTTACCATTAAGGAGGCTGACTGACTATCATCTACCACCCGTCATTAACACAACAAAAACTAAAGAAATATTACTCCATATGGACCTATTCATTTACTCATTATGCTGTGAGTACACCACAGTTTTATCAGTGAAAAAAATTATATTTGTGTGTTTTCTCACTGCTTGGCATGGACAGATGTGGCCCTGTTAAAAATGTTTAAATGTTGTTTGGTTTAAGGAACAGCACACTGATTTTGTTATAAAATATTCCTGTTTGGACAGTCTGTTAAAGTCATAAAGGAATGGTTGATATATTTCATAAGGAAAGTGTAAATGTAATATTAGTTTTTAATGTTGTGAATTTGGACTGAACAACACACTTCTGTTTTAAATCTAAACCTTTTGTAAAATAAATGATTAATCAATAAACTCACTGTGTATTTTATCTTTTTCTGTTATAATTTTTTATACTAATGTTTAAAATGTACCTTTACTCTAAACAATTGGCTAAATCAACACAAATATATTCAGTCATATGCACTTATAATTTAATTTTTACAGTACTTGAAATATATGTATAAGTTTTAAAACCATAGACAATGAGTGGACCCTGTCAAAGCCAATTTTGTACCCCTTTTGAAGGGTCCATTTTTGTACTGTTAAATAAAGGTACAAAATTGTCACCGGAGGTACAAAACTGGTCTCTTAAGGTACAAATCACAAGGGTACAAATTTGTACCCTCTGTCAAGGGTACAAAAACTGTACCCTTGAGGGTACAGCCCCAGTGACAAGCCATTGTACCCCTAAAGGTACAATTACGTACTTTTATTTCTGAGAGTGTACTATTAAGTCCGTTGCATTCTCTTTCCTATTTTCTTACCATTTTCTACCATTTTCGCGTCGGTTTAGGGTTAGATTTACATAATGACATCCCTACCCAAACCTTTCCCTAACCCCAATGCCAGGCGACAACTGTTTAATTTCGCGTACCTAATAGTATTGAACTCCCCAGTTCGTCAAAAAATGACGCGAAAGGTATACCCTCCGCGTCAACATATTGACGCATGGTCAAGTGGCGTCAAATATTGACGCCATGGGTGTGAGACCGTGTTACATGCTTGACATTTTTAAAACCAAGTTTTCGTGAGAATCACCCAGGTACAAAAATACTTCATATCTCCCAAAACACAGCATTAATGTATAGATGGGAATTAAAAAAAAAAAAAAAAAGATATATTATTTGTATCATAAAAAATGCATATATTTTTTGTAATCACTCTTTTAATTTCTGGGGTCATTTTTACCCCCAAGGAACTCTAACTTATACAGGAAAATAGGGGCTTATGAGGGTTAAAACATCCCATTTTGCTTAATTATACATTTTTCAAAACATTTAAGCTGTTGGTTTACAGCAGATATTTTGACCGGATCGTTGATCCTGTGAGTCAATTCTTGGCGATGGTGCCGCTTGGCAAAGTTTTTCTTTTGGTTGGATTAATCTCCTTCACCTTTTTTCTCTCTTTGACAGAAGGTCCTGATAATGGTTTCTGACAAAATTGTGTATTTTTCTTAGTCTAGGCTAGTGATGCACCGATGCATCGGCCGCCGATATTTATCGGCCGATTTTTGATGAATTTGAAACCATCGGCATATCGGCAATAGCACGAGAAAGGCCGATACCGATTGTTTATTAATTAACCGCATAAAGGCAATGACTTGCATGTCTGTTGTTCAATTAAAATGATTTAATGTTTGGGTGTGCACTAGGACTGTTCCGAATACCATTTGAGCTTCGAAGCTCTAGTAGAAATCAAATCAAATATTCAAAGCTTCGGAAAGGAGGAGCTGAACATACATATTTTCTCTTTAATAAAGGCAGGAATCTGTGTGTGTATGTAGCGGCGTGCCTGTCACGCGTGCTGCGAGAACAGCATTAGTGAAACAAAACACCAGCAATACTTTTAATAAGGTAGCCTAACATTTTTCTAACAAACAAACACTCCCGTATCAGAAATTAGAAGCATAGTAATTATTTATTACGTAAAGGGTAACTTAGGCCATTTAAATAAAACAACGTAAATAAATGAACGAATTAATGAAGTTCAACAAACTGTAATAAAACGGTAGCATACTTTCAAAATCAAGTTTATTTACTAACACTTACACCATCCAATATGTTTTTTCATCAGTAAACCAATAAAGAAGATATTTTGCAGAAACCCCAGTGCTCCGTCATGCAAGTCAACCGATCCGCCACTTTAAACATGTATATCTAATACAAAAGTAATCCCCCATAACTCCGTGTGACATATTGACGTCTTGTGAAGCAAATCAATCCGTTTTTGCAAGAAACTGAACGTTATTTACAACACTATTAGCGTGAATGCCAAAGCAGGAAGCCCGCTTTCCGTTTGAGGCGATCTCTTCTTCTACTGGCTGCGTTTGGTGGCTGTTGGCTATGGATGTTGATCTCTCTGCGCCACCTATAGAGCTGGAGCGTGAAGCGCACTTCCTGCTTGGCAAAAGCTCTGCATTAACGCTGTAAAATATATATATATATTCGAATCTCAAAACTGAAAATCAAATGTCAACCAACGGAACGAATATTCGAACATTCTGGTCCAGCCCTAGTGTGCACTATACTTAAGCACAGACAGAAAACCTTTGTTGAGCTGGCTCAAATGTCTTGGACAATAAAAGAAACAGACTGCACTTTAGTGGGGCAAGAAGTCCAACTTTTTTTGAAGTAGCAATATTTATACTCTGTTTAAAAAAATAGCACTGGCATTATTTATGTTTATTAAAGAAATCCATTATATGTAAAAATAAATTGTTAATGTTGTTAATAAAAGAAATGCTGAATAGCAAAAACCACCTTTGAAGGTTGTCATGTTGTCTTATTATATTTGTTTTAGCTTAATTTGTGCCTCTTATTATGTTGGTCAGTTGAATGTTAATTAGATACTATCCATGTTCAGTAAAAATAATTTGATGCAGAAATAAACTAGCTAATAGAACAACTGTATAGTGTTGTAAACTGTTTAATATCGGTATCGGCATCGGTATCGGCCAGAAGTTGTCTGTTTAAATCGGTATCGGTATCGGCCCAAAAAAATCCTATCGGTGCATCCCTAGTCTAGGCCAACAGATTTAACATCTCTAATCTAACAGCTGTTGGTGCATTTTGAGCGTGATGTTGCAGAGTCAGACGCGTGCCGTCTTCCTTTGGTAAAGTTGAAATTATGACACATTAGAGGGCTGGATTACAAAATGTTAGTGATTAATGTTCTTCTATGATTATATAACAAACGTGTGTGGGTTTCCAAATCAAGATGATAAATGAAAAAGGTTAAGGAACGTTTGACAATAATCGAAGTGGTTAGTATAATTGTTTGTCTGTGCGTGTCATAACAGCAGCATATTTTTTTAATCAACTTTGAAAAACATTTCAAGGTAAAGTCATAAGCCAGTGCCGCTCACAACGTCAATCCCACAATCCACTTACATAAAAATGAACTGAAAACGCTTGCACACATTGCATTGCTCAAATCAAGCAAACTGTTTGAAAACAAGTAACATCAAAATTTAAATGACAAAAGTGTTTTATATTTTGACTAAAGCTTCTAATCTAAAATAAATTTTAAATAAATCAAAACTTATAAAAGCTCTGTTATATTTTATAATCTGAAGGGTATCACCTTTCGCTCATTTATGTAATTTGCAAGCTTTTACGATTTTATCAAGCAGCTTCTTGAGGTTTCACCCTGAGGCTAGTTTTAAAAAATACATGGGTAGTTTTCCAGACAAGGTTTAGATCAGTGGCAGCTCGTGACTGCTCATCCGAGGGGCGCAAATTCAAAATATGTGTAATGTGTGTTGCATGTTTTCAAAATATGTGTTTGTTGCGTCATGTGAATCATGTGCATCACGTGTTTTGTCAAAATAAGTGCCTCCTGTACACGCGTCAAAATCGTTTATGATAAAAGAGACGCTCATGTTCACAAAAAACACGCAAGACACTCCCTTAACAGTTAACTATGATTACGCATAAGATTATGCGAGTATCTGACAAACGCAAGGGTCTTTTTTATCATAAACCCTTTAGACGCGTCTGCAGCCGGCACTTATTTTGACAAGACACGTGATTCACATAGGATCACTCGACGCGCAGAACACATATTTTGAAATTACGAACCACACACATGACGGGCTACATACACGTTGTGACGAACTTCGCATCGAGCGCCCTCGAAAAAATAAGTCACCTGCCGCAACTGGTTTAGATTAATCCAGGACATTAAAGTAGTTTTTACAAACATACCTTACAATAAAGCAATACTGGAGTATATCTTGAGACAAAACAACGGCATTGATATATGTTAAGATATATCAGTGCAAGATGTTTTGAAATTAAAGGGACACTCCAATTTTTTTATAAATATGCTCATTTTTCAGCTCCCCTAGAGTTACACATTTGATACATTTTGGAATCCATTCACCCGATCTCCGGGTCTGGGCGGTAACACTTTTAGCATAGCTCAGCATAATCCATTAAATCTGATTAGACCATTAGCATCGCGCTAAAAAAATAACCAAAGAGTTTTGATATTTTTCCTATTTAAAACTTGACTCTTCTGTAGTTACATCGTGTACTAAGACCACCTGAAAATAAACGTTGTGATTTTCTAGGCAGATATGGCTAGGAACTATACTCTCATTCTGGCGTAATAATCAAGGAACTTTGCTGCCGTAAAATGGCTGCAGGAGTTGCAATGATATTACGCAGCAGCCGAAAATAGTCCCCTGCTATTGAAAGTAACCAAGGGGACTATTTTCGGCACTGCGTAATATCACTACGCCTGCTGCAGCCATGTTACGGCAGCAAAGTGCTAATTATTACACCACAAAGAGAGTATAGTTCCTAGCCATATCGGCCTAGAAAATCGCAACTTTTAATTTTTCGTCAGGTCTTAGTACTCTTTGGTTATTTTTAGCGCGATGCTAATGGTCTGATTCAATCAGATTCAATGAATTATGCTAAGCTATGCTAAATGTGGTACCACCAGACCTGGAGATCAGCTGAGAACTCTAGAAGAGCTGGAAAATCAGCATATTTTCAAAAAAACTGGAGTGTCCCTTTAAGGACACTCAAACAAGCATTTTACTCTGGGATAACCGTACTGAAAAATCCAGCTAAGACCAGCATAAGCTGGTGAGCTGGTTTTAGCTGGTCTCCAGCTTGGTTTTAGCTGGTTTTGCTGGTGTGGGAAGCTGGTTTTGCTGGTGTAGCAAGCTGGTCTAGCTGTGTTTTGGTCACTTTTTAAGCTGGTCTAGCTGGACTTAGCTGGTCAGGCTCGTAGACCAGCTGGCCCACCAGCATGACCAGCTTTGTCAGGCTGGGAGGACCAGCGTAAACCATCTTAAACCAACTAAGCTACCTGCTTATGCTGGTCTTAGCTGGATTTTTCAGTAGGGAAGTCATGTCCCCTTTAAGTTCACATCTATTTTGAGCTCTTATTTACTGCATTTTTCTTAAATATTTAGTCAACCATTCATTTTTTTTCAATGAGACATTAATATATTTGGCGCAAGTGTGTTTTTGGCTATAAAACTAGTTTCGAGGATTTTAACATGCTGTACACCTTTAAATTAAAAGATTTTTTAGATCATGGGAAACATTTCAGTCAAGTAATTGCAAACATTAGATCGATACTTGTATATATCACCCTGGACAACAAAACCAGTCATTTATTTTTTTTAACTAAATAAACTTTCCATTGATGCATGATTTGTTAGGATAGGACAATATTGTCACGACAGGGTAGGAGAGACAGGACGCAAACGCAAGGTTCCAAATAAATAACATTTAATAAAAACACGAGGGCTGACAAGGTGAATACAGAAACTCAGGAACATGAACACAGGAAACAGACAGGGTATCGAAGACAATGATCCAGCAGTGAGCAAACAGAAGACAGAGGTATATATACACACAGACTAAATGACAAACAGGTGTGATGAGGCAGGTAATTAATCAATGAATGTCCAGGTGATAACAATCGGAACAGAGACAAGACATGACACGGATTAACCGTGACATTACCCTCCCCTCTACGAGTGGCTACCAGACACTCACATAAAACACAAATAAAACAAAGTCTGGTAGCGAGAGTCCAAGGGAGGGGTGGAGGGCTTGGGGACCCTGGCGAAGCCGGCAGCCGCCGGGATGAGACCAACAGGACGGTTGGCCGGACTGCGCCAGGAGAACCGAGGCAGACGAATTACCCCCCTACTGGGAATCGTCGACGATCAGATGCCCCCGGAAATCATCTACCATCCCCTCGCGGAAACGGAGACCCTCGGTAGCCACCCCGGGGAAATGATCGGGCGTGGTCCGTTCCGGATCCCCCTGAGAGCAGGATGGTGGTCCTACGAGGGACCGTCGACGACGACTCAACCGTTGGGGGACCGCCTGGGCCGATCCTCCTCCCGCAGGCCCGCAGGAGCGAGCGATCGCTCACGGTGGTCCCCAAGAGACATCGGGGCTGATGGGGAATGAACCCCGATGTCACTACTCCCCCTCGACGAAACTCCTGGGGGAGCCGCCCTCCGTGAACCCGCTGCGTCCAGTTTGGCTGGATCATTCTGTCACGACAGGGTAGGAGAGACAGGACGCAAACGCAAGGTTCCAAATAAATAACATTTAATAATAAAAACACGAGGGCTGACAAGGTGAATACAGAAACTCAGGAACATGAACACAGGAAACAGACAGGGTATCGAAGACAATGATCCAGCAGTGAGCAAACAGAAGACAGAGGTATATATACACACAGACTAAATGACAAACAGGTGTGATGAGGCAGGTAATTAATCAATGAATGTCCAGGTGATAACAATCGGAACAGAGACAAGACATGACACGGATTAACCGTGACAAATATTTGGTTGAGATACAACTATTTTAATCTGGAATCCGAGGGTGCAAAATATCTAAATATTGAGAAAATTGCCTTCAACGTTCTCCAAATAAAGTCCTTAACAACTGCATCACAAAAATAAAGTTTTGATATATTTACAGTAAGAAATTTACAAAATAGCATCATGATGATCTTTATTTAATACCTTAATGATTTTTGGCATAAAAGAAAATTCAATATTTTTGATACATACAACATATTGTTTGCTTTTGCTACAAATATACTTAGGACTGGTTTTGTGTGTTTATTTTTTATTGTAAACAAGTTTTGTATCAAATAGAGGATAGCAGCTGTTGAATATTTAGACAATGTGGAAGGTCTATTAAATATTTTTAATTTTTGTGCGAAAAGTACTTTTCTTTAAACAAACAACCATGCAAATGATTATATTATAATACTTAAAACACATTAAACATCTTTTATTACGTTTAACATTTATATACATGCAATTATATGCGTTTTTATGCAGTAAGCATTTCCAGTGACTTGACAGCGTTTTCAGCTCACAGTCCAAGACTTCAAATCCTAAAATTGAGTGAACTATTATACAAAAATGAGATAATAAACTATTACAGCCGGCAGAGATCAATGACTGACTTTACAAGTTCAGAGTTTGGCAAAACAGGCCCAAATTTCCAACCTCGTATGGGCAAATCTTTAAAGCACAGTGTACTGTAGTAGCTAATGACACCGTTTTACAATGACATTTAAGGGAGATAATAATAATCGTTTCAGTGCTCATGCTTGACAACAAATGTTGAATAAATCCCTGGAGATTATCCCAACAGGACAAATCCAGGCCTGGCAGAGAAAGAGAGTAAGAAACACTTGAGGCGCCTGACATATTTAAAACAGGTGATGCATGATTATGACAGTTTTCATGCACTTTAGCGCTTACCATGATTTTGCCAAGTAGAGCGTGTTCATGGATTAACACCTTTGTTGGCTGTAAAACAAATAATAGATAGACCCTGATCGAAATGACACCATCAGCTCTTGTGATGAGACTATTGCGATAGGGGTGCGATCAAAGGCATCAAGACCCCAAATACAAATCCAATGCATAATAGAAGACAGTCAGAGCCATGAAGATATTGATAAAACCTAATCTGTCTTAAATTGACTTTTTCATATCAGCAGAATTGAAAATTGATGGGGTGGTAGGGAATTTAGGAGTGTGATATCTCGAGATCTTGAGTTGAAACGTCTGTAAGGTCTGTAAGGAGAAATGTGTTAAGATACAACTGAACATTCAGTCGTGAAACCGTCACTGCTGCCATTTCTAATTTCTTTATCATTTAATCGTGGAATGGTTTTGTAAGCACTGTCGATAATCAAAAGCATTGTTAATTTTTATGATGTCACTGATGTTTCTTGCTCCTCTCTTTCCGTGCCCCAAGTCATAATTTGTTTAGGAAATAATCAGTGATTAAATATGCAGTGTTTATTGTTTCACTTTAATCCTTCATATCTCAAGCCTTTGCTAATAAGAAAGTATTGGCTATACATGTGAGGGCCACATGTTTATGTCAAAATACATTTTAGATGGTCCTCGCTTATAGGAAACAGCTCATAAATCATCCGAATTGTGTTTTTATTTCAAATCTACTAATGTCAACGGGTTTGTGTGATGCTTGGGTTGAAAATAAGAGGACAGAAAATATCCAAGCACTGCCTGCCACTAGTGACACAAAACTGTGTGTGTACACGCTGTACTTTTAGAGAAAGATGTGAATGGTGTGGTGATGTCAGGGGTGAGTGGAAGGTTCTTGATTACAGGCCAGTCTTTCATTAAAACAGGGTTTTTTTAAACTGTGGGTCTGGACCCTCTAGTGTGTCGCATAGTGGGATCAGGTGGGTCACGCAAAATAATTTGGTTGTGGTAGTGAATAACATAAAAACAGTTTTGTTATATGAATGATAATTAATGGCAATGGTTTTGATATAAGGTATTTTGGAATTGCAATTAAATTTACATTTAATTCACAATGACAATGAAACTATTAACAAATTTCTTTCTGTATTTCTAAATGTATTTTTTTGGGCATATTTCTATAAAAATATATTTTGATGGTTCCTGAGATAGATTAACCTGTGTAAGTGGGTCAAGAAATGAAAATGGTTTGGGAACCACTGCATTAGAACACTGAGCTGATGAAGATGTATACCTCTTACTGAAATTTCGTTATATAGTCACGTATTTTTTTGATTCTTTTTTCGTGCTATTATCACGAAATTTCGTGTTTTTTCGTAGTCGTATAACGAATTCCTGTTTTCGTGTGATTATCACGTATTGGTTACTCGACTGTTTTGTCCTATTTTCTTACCATTGTCGCTTCGGTTTAGGGTTAGATTTACATAAAATGACATCCCTAACCAAACCCAACTCTAACCCTAACGCCAGGCGACATATAAAAAAATAAATCAGGAAAAATAGTATAGATCAATATATTAAGTGACATTCTAATGCAAGCACCAAATCTAACCCTAAACCGAAGCGACAATGGTTTAAAAATAGGAAAAAACAGTCGAGTAACCAATACGTGATTATCACACGAAAACAGGAATTCGTTATACGACTACGAAAAAACACGAAATTTCGTGATAATAGCACGAAAAAAGAATCAAAAAAATACGTGACTATATCACGAAACTTTGTGAGACTGGGTAGGTATATCTGACTGTCTGTCTGTCTGCCTGCCTGTCTATCTATTTGTCCATCTGTCTGTCTGTCTGTCCATCTATAGTCTCTATCATATTTGTAGTATCTATCATGTCTGCGTGTCTGTCTGTCTGTCTATATATCCATCATCCATCCATCCATCCATCCATCCATCCATCCATCTATAGTCTCTATTGTATCCATAGTGTCCATCATATCTGTCTGTCTGTCTATCTATCTATCTGTCTGTCTGTCTGTCTGTCTGTCTGTCTGTCTGTATGTCTATCTATCCATCCATCCATCCATCCATCCATCTATCTATAGTCTCTATTGTATCCATAGTGTCCATCATTTCTGTCTGTCTGTCTGTCTCTCTTTCAGCCAGTCTATCTATGTGTCCATCTGTATGTCTGTGTGTCTTTCCATATAGTTGCTATAATATTTATAATATCTATCATATCTGTCTGTCTGTAGCCACTATTATATGTATATTATCTATCCATAGAGTCCATCATATCTGTCCGTCTGTCTGTCTGTCTGTCTATCTATTTATCTATCTATCTATCTATCTACAGTATCTATATATTTATAGTGTCTATCATATCTGTCTGCATTTCTGTCTATATTAGTCGCTATAATATTTATAGTATCTGTCTGTCTGTCTATCTGTCTGCCAGTCTATCTATGTGTCCATCTGTATGTCTGTGTGTCTTTCTATATAGTCGCTATTATATTTATAATATCTATCATATCTGTAGTCACTATGTATATTATCTATCATGCCTGTCTATCTATCCATCCATCCATCAATCAATCCATCCATTTCTTTATTGTATCTATAGTGTCTATCATATCTATCTATCTATCTATCTATCTATCTATCTATCTATCTATCTATCTATCTATCTATCTATCTACAGTATATACACTATCTACAGTATATACATATCTATCATATCTGTCTGAATGTCTGTCCATAGTTGCTATAATATTTATAGTATCTGTCATGTCTTTGTCTGTCTGTCCGTCCATCCGTCCATCCATCTATAGTCTCTATTGTATCCATAGTGTCCATCATATCTGTCTGTCTGTCTGTCTGTCTGTCTGTCTGTCTGTCTGTCTGTCTGTCTATCTATCTATCTATCTATCTATCTATCTATCTATCTATCTACAGTATATACACTATCTACAGTATATACATATCTATCATATCTGTCTGAATGTCTGTCCATAGTTGCTATAATATTTATAGTATCTGTCATGTCTTTGTCTGTCTGTCCGTCCATCCGTCCATCCATCTATAGTCTCTATTGTATCCATAGTGTCCATCATATCTGTCTGTCTGTCTGTCTGTCTGTCTGTCTGTCTGTCTGTCTGTCTGTCTGTCTGTCTGTCTGTCTGTCTGTCTGTCTATCTATCTATCTATCTATCTATCTATCTATCTATCTATCTATCTATCTACAGTATCTATATATTTATAGTGTCTATCATATCTGCCTGCATGTCTATATTAGTCGCTATACTATTTATAGTATCTGTCTGTCTGTCTATCTGTCTGCCAGTCTATCTATGTGTCCATCTGTATGTCTGTGTGTCTTTCTATATGGTCGCTATAATATTTATAATATCTATCATATCTGTCTTTCTGTAGTCACTATCATATGTATATTATCTATCATGCCTGTCTATCTATCCATCTATCCATCCATCAATCCATCCATTTCTTTATTGTATCTATAGTGTCTATCATATCTGTCTGTTTGTCTATCTTTCTATCTGTCTATCTATCATGTCTCTCTTTCTGTCTATCTACAGTATCATGTCTCTCTTTCTGTCTATCTAGTCTATATCATATCTATAGTTTCTGTCTGTCTGTCTGTCTGTCTGTCTATTGTCTCTATCTATCTATAGTATCTATCATATCTGTCTGTTTGTTTGTTTGCTTGTCTATCTATCCATCTGTCTCTTCCTCATTTTCTATACATTGCAGACATACACAGAAACTAAATAACTGATCTGAAGAATTCATAACTATTTTATGAGGTGGCTAATTCAAATGAATTCATTGTTAGGTATCATAAAATAGACAGTTATTAGAAAAACAGTAATGAAGCCACTGACAGAATTTTTTCACATTGTAAAATATTGCAAATTGCAATAAGGATGTGATGAGATTGCTTTGTTTTTGTTAATGCTATTAGGTTAGTGTTTGATTTTTTTTTTAAACAAAAGCATAAATTAGATGATACAGCTAAATATGTGATTTGATGTCAAATTTATAAACTCATTTTAGGTTGGTTTAGCTCTGCAACTGGAACTGAACTTCTGGCGATTGCACGCAACTGATGGCACCTGACTCCAATTCAGACCGAGGTCTCCTGTGCTGATTTAGTATTTGGAGTTTTACATCTCAAACCTGCTGGGAAAATATTGTGGGGTTTGATGTGATGGCCAGCAGCAGGTGAAAGGAACATGATGCAATGTGGCTTGCCGTCAAGGTTCTCCTAAAGTCAATGCACCACCAACAAGCCAAACTTCATCTAGAGTTACATTTTCTCTTGGCCAGCGAAGCTGGAGAAAGAGAGACGCAGAAAGAATGATGTCGGTATGCCGAAGAAAAATCCTTTGGCAGAACAGGGTCTTGTTTGCACAGTAAACCTCACAGACTTGTGTACCGCCGCCATGAAGGGAAATGCCCACATTGTTGGGTCAGGAGACCCTGGTTACGGTGGAGCGAGGGGCTCCCAGCAGGCGAGTTTGGAGAAACAACAGGATGAAGGTCAGCTAATATAGTAGTTAATTCCACCGCGCTGTCCCCATGACTCCCAGCTGGGGTTTATTTGAAGATCCCAGACGACAAAGTCACAGCATACTTTGTTCGGCTGGTGAGTGCTACGGCCCTGTGCCAATACTCAGGAATATTAATGTATCCTGATGAAATGGGGGTCAATAGGGATCGCTAGTGAAGGATGGAAAATTCCAGGCTCTCACCGTACTGTTGTATTTCTGTCCACACTTTTGTGGAGTTCCCTTTCTCTTTGTGCTCTCATTGGGCTGTTAATCCAACAGTACTTGACAGCGGATTTTTTTTCACAGAGAACGCTCCTGAAATATTTTGATTTGATCTACTTCAATTTCTGATAAATCAGCTCGTGTTTCATTCTTTGATCGGGTCTGAACTGTTCTTCATTACCGTGTGCTTGGATTGATTAGAAAAGCATTCGAAAATCCTTTTAGTGGTATTTGCTAATGCAAACTTATTTTGGCATCATGGATTTTTTTTCATTTATCCTAACACTAAAAATTTCAATTGTTTATATAAGCTCAGTTCCGTAATACAGTTTATCCATTATACTGTACTTCTCCTGCTCTATTACAATACACTAGTTTAGGGTCACTAACTCATTAAAGTTTAGTTCCACATGTTAGTGTATTTATAACCTCATTTGAACTACTGTATGAAATAACACAAATATGGAAATTAAATCCTAAAAATATCAACCTGTGTTCTATTTTAGCATCCTCAATGTAGTCACATTTTGCTTAAAATTTGCAGAAATGCCAAAAAGGAACCTTGAGGAACCATTTTGGTTCCTCAAGGAATCATTCAGTCGAAGGTTTATACAAACATCATTTTTCACTACACAGAAACATTTGGTTCTTCTGATGTTTAAGATTCTTTATGGAACCAAATTGGTTCTTATATGTCTTCGTGAAGCACCTTTATTTTTACCATGGTATTAAAGGAATTTCCATTTATTATTGTCTCTTATTGGCTGCTTTTAATTTATTATTTGGTCAAAGTTCCCTATTTCAAAAACATTAAAAAAACAAATTGTGATAAACTTACAGTATGTTAGCACAGTTATATACACTCTTAAAATTAAAGGTGCTTCACAATGTCATAGAAGAAACACTTTGGCCGAATGGTTCCATAAAGAACGTTTAACATCTGAAAAACCTTTCTGTTTCACAAAAGTTTCTTTGTAGTAAAAAACGGTTATTTTGTATATTTAAGGAAAGGAAGAAACTAGTTATGGCAGAACTATTTCTCCAAACAACGAATGTCAAACATTCAGACATATGCCTAAATCAAGAGAAACATATCAGTCAGGCGACTCTAAACTTTGGACAATTACTACATTTACTTTGTTACATTTACTTGAGTACGCCCTACTGATTAAAAGCTAAAACCAGCATAAGCTGGTGAGCTGGTTTTAGCTGGTCTCCCAGCTTGGTATTAGCTGGTTTTGCTTGTGTAGAAAGCTGGTCTATAGCTGTGTTTTGGTCACTTTTTAAGCTAGACCGGCTGACCCACCCGCTTGACCAGCTTTGCCAGGCTGGAAGGGAGGATCAGCTTAAACCAGCTACCAGCTCACGCTGGATCTTTCAGTTGGGCGATTTTGTAAAATATGTAGGCTACTTTTAGGAGTACATTTAAAAGTTGGTATTTTTACACTTAGCCTACTGGGTCATTCCACCGAATGGGTAACATTGCTGTCCCCAGGATATTTAAAGTATAAAAATGCATGAAAACTAACTTTATTTTTAAGCAAAGTGTCCTGCATGTTAATCTAACACCAAATTTAAACTAAATATATTAAAACTAATTAAAACTACACAGAATACTAAAAAATAGCATGTTTTATCTGTCCCTGCTCTCTATCTCTATACTTTACCTATAAATATAAAGCAAACAATTCTTTAGATATCTTTGTTGTTTTTTTTTGCATTTTTGTATTGGTCCATATCACATCTTTGCTTTAAATATTTTTTACCATTGAAAAAGTAATAATATTTTAGATAAAATGCTCATTTTAGTCATGTCCCCAGGATTTCACTCAGTCCTGTTTCCCAACACGTTCCCCCCTCTGAAAATTTAGGAATATCCCGCCAGTGAAGTCACATTTTCAAGAGGACGTGACATCATTTGGATCTTCTGAAGGTCATATGAAGATCAAAAGTCACTTTTTTCTTTTTTTTCTGAATATTTTATGATATTGATGCTATGACTGTGAATGTCAACCTTAATAGTCCTGTTACCTATATCAGTGGTTTTCAATGGGGCCGCGAGATGGTGCTAGAAGGGCCCCAGTTTTATGACATTTTATGAAATACATTAATTTATCATGAATTCTGTGTAATTAAACCTAAAAAAATAAGGCTACTAACCAAAAGCACTAATTTTTTGTATAATTTAATGTTTTTTTTAATTAAAATGTTGAGTTTTAAGACAGGTTTTTGCCACAAATTTTCTTTTGGGGGCCGCGAAGGAATGCACCGTACACATGGGGGGGCCACATGCTGAAAAAGTTTGGGAACCACTGACCTATATTATTTCTTTGACATTATCAGATTATTTTAACATTTTGGGAACATTTTGGGAAATCACTAGCATTTGCTAAGTGTCTTCATGCCATTAGCCCATATTTACTGCAGCTATATTTCATGTATTTGCTAAAACTATGCTACAATTCAGTCCTGTTATCAAAATGCTTCCATCCTCCATTAAGAAACCATGTTAAAAAATAAACTAGTTACCTAAAATTGACCAAAACTCATTTTGAAAAGTAAAAAGTGTTATATTAAATTTAGTGTTCAAAAATATCAACTTTAATTTCGACGAGTTACAACATGCAAATTGCATCGATTCGGTGGAATGAGCCTATTATCATATATAAAGAAAGATGAACAAGATCTCAAGATATTGTTACAATGTGTATCTTCCATTCGTTGCTGTATATAATTTATAACGAAATGTGTCGTTTATTCCAAAATTGCCTCGTGTTTCTCGAATGATTGATTCTTTAGAGTCGGCTCTTTCAAAGTATTGCAAACAAATGAGTCTTTTTAGTCGATTCTTTTCGACGCATATATTGAACAATGGGCGTCAATGAACGTTTTGAATTGGTTCACGAATCAGTTTGAATGAATCGTTCAGATCGCTGCACATGCTGAACCGTCTAATACGGTTAAAGCATACAGTAAAGAGTGTTAAATGAAATGTATATGAATTTACTAACTTACTGAAACCAAAACTGCACCGCCTGTTGGAGACACGTCATGTGCGCGCGACCTGTTCTTCAGTGACCTTTGAGGGGCGCGCGCTTCTACACTAGAAAAACAGAAGGAAGAAAATCCATCGATGATGATTGGCGTTTGATTCTGTACTGTACGTTCAGATGTAAGTTTTTCTAACAACACACACGTGACATGACTTTCACAACATGAGAAAACACGAAAATCACTTTGTAGTTGATAACAGTTAACGTTAAGTGAACACTGTGTCGATGTCATCAGACCATCTCAGGAAAAACATCTCGATTTGTATTTAAGTAAAGATAAAAAACAACTTGTATGAAATAGTGAGTACAATCTTTTTCATTGGAATGTAGTAAAGTAAACATTTGCCAAACAAATGAAGTACAGATACGTTAAAAATGTATTAAAATTCCACATGTCTGCATAGAGAACTGTGGATGGGCTTTCTTTATACCTAGCAACCCATAGCAACTGCATAGTAACGTTAAAAGCCACTTACAGTAGTACACCATGTTGCACATCCTTATATCACGGCCAAAACAGGAGCATCGCTCTCACACCTGCTTTTGCCCTTTTTTAAGCATGTGAATGAAAATAAAGAGTGCTCGAGCGATAGCAAATTGTCTTTTTCGTTGTTTGCTTTCAGGCCGCGAGAGTATAGCTGCTACCCCAGAGAATGGGTGACACATATAACATACAGGTCATGAGGGCCCAAGTGCCTTAATCCTGTATGGAAATGTTAATGAGATAAAAGAAACCCAGCCTCACATTCTTGTGTGTGCGGAGGAATCCCAGCCACTCTCATGCACATAAGAGGCGGCTTTGTGCCTCTGTCTCGTAAGCCAGAAATTAGTCGTGAAAGAGAGAGGGAAATGGAGAGAATAGAAATAAGCGAAAAGGACAGAAAGAAATGCCAAGGGCCTAGGTGTCAAACACTTGGGCTCTTATTTTGTGTGAAGGTGTGTGTGTGTGTGATACTGAGCAACTCTTTGAATCCAGCTCTGATTTGGACTCCATTAAGGAGCCTGGGCATTTGTTTCTCATGGAGCGATTCTCAAGGGCCCGGGGCCGCTCTGTGAAAATCATGTGGGAGATTTAGAGGGGCGGGATGCGTGTAGCGCTGTTAGAGAAGGGAAACTGGGAAGTGCGCATGCATGCTGAATGTGCATTCGCTTTGTTTACGAACTAGCGACAACCCTGACGCTCACGGGACAAGACACCAACGTCTGGACTGTTTGGTTAGGAAGTGTGTGGGCTTTAATGAAGCTCTATGGCTGGTTTAAAATTCAGCAGTTTATAGATAGAGAGCTGCATGGCTAATGTATGATGGGATCATCCAAACATCTGAAACCATATTGAAAATGTGGGATTTAAATAAAAATTAATGGAAGACATAGAGAAAAAGTTTTAAGATTAAATTATTTTAGGGTATTTGACATGTAAATATGTCATATGGTGTGACATAGCAAAAATTTAGGAAAAAATAGCTTGAGAAAGATTTATTTCAAAGGAGGGGTGTACGCTTTTTGAAATACGCTTTGGAAAAGGGAGACGGGCCGAGTACCAAAACACACTTGTAGCCAATCAGCAGTAAGGGGCGTGACTACTAACCGACATCGTTGCCTTTGTTGCGTATGTGTGGGGTGGGTCTATCAAAAGAAATTCCAGATTCTAATGGGGTAGGGCCGTGTTTGTTAAATAACTTCAAATTTCAACATTGGCTTTCAGAGATTGTGCGTCCTGCCTTTAAAGTGCACATATTTTATTGCTAAAAAACAACATTATTTTGTGTATTTTGTATTATACAATGTGTTTGTGCGGTTTATGGTTAAAAAAAACACATTATTTTCCACATACCGTACATTTTTGTTACGCCAGATTTCGCTCTCTTTCTGAAACGCACAGATTTGAAAAGTGATGTGTCCCTGATTGGCCAGCTAGTTTGTATTCAGTCACAATGCAATGCTAACAGGAGTTAACTTACAGGCATTTTGCCACCAAAATTTGAGAGTGTGCCACTGAATTTTACATCCAGTCGCACATGTGCGACCAGTAAATTTAACTTTTTTTTTGTGATGTGACACTGAATTTGAAACAGCACATTGTACTTTCTGCATCTATCATCAAAGTATTTATTAGTAATACAGTGGAAATTTGTAGAAATTTGTTTATTTGATTAGCATGTTAATTTACTTTGTGTGCCCCTAAATTTTTTGGTTGCGCCCCTAAAATTTTCAGTTGGGGGGCCACTGTGCTCCTAGTGAAAAAAGTTAGTCTGGAGCCCTGTAAAAACACCACTTGTGTGCATCTTAACGCACTGATATATTTTAGGATATGTCAGAGCAAGTTGTTTTCGATCAAGACAACACTAACATTAAAGTTAATCTAG
Source organism: Misgurnus anguillicaudatus (assembly GCF_027580225.2). Lineage (NCBI taxonomy): Eukaryota > Metazoa > Chordata > Actinopteri > Cypriniformes > Cobitidae > Misgurnus > Misgurnus anguillicaudatus. The sequence goes on from NC_073355.2 coordinate 35,753,505, forward strand.
GACTAGGCTTAACCCCTGTCTGGGAAACCACACCAAGAGAACTAATCTATGATTTTTCTTATTGGATGAGTAATGTATCTTCAACATTAAAATACAACAAAGGATAACATATAAAACCAGTGCAGTTAAAGTCTCATTAAAGTGAGAATCAAGAGAAGCACTGTGTGATGTGGCAAAGGTTTGCTGAGGGTTAATACTGTGGCGAGGGGCCGGGAGACCCAAACACTGAAAGGAATCCAAATTGTTGATCGTTTATTGAGAGAAACAGTGAAAGGGTCTTCACAAAAGATCAGTCAAGACACTAAATTAAGCGTTTCCCTCCAGTCTAAATGAGCAATGTTGACAAATCTCAAGAAGTTAAATGAAGTTTCTCATGGCGTCACGTCCCTTAAAAGCCAAAAGCGAGAAAGCCAAGATATAGAGCTAATCCTTTCCTGTAAATCACAGGTTGTGTATTGTACAGTAGTTCTGCCCTGATCTCATGCTCTGAATACAGTTATGGTGATGCATTATTTGGCGTAGCACTATAGATCTTATATGATCTGAGTTTGACCTTTCCAGCCCCGTGCAGACTTGCAGACATTCAGGAAACTGTTGTTTTAGGAGGTGCCTGATGGCTGTTAACAGTGACACAATAGTGGGAGTGTGTCTAAGACAAATGTTTTTAGAGCAGGACTGGGAGTTTTGTATTGAGTCCATTCTTCTCTTAGATATAACCCTGAATTATTCGACTTTCCATTTGAACACGTTTAAATTTCCACAGTCTGCTCTTCCTCTTCACTGTCTGCTCTTCCTCTTCTTTACTGTCTGCTCTTCCTCTTCACTAATTGCGTTTTCATTACCCTTCAAGTTGCGCTAATTGACATTGCGAATTAAAATACTGCCAATGGAAACACGTCAATTTTGCTAAAGCTCGCATTTATCGCAAATAGTTTTTTTGCTCGCATGAGGTGGTTTTTCAGACAATTCAGAAGTGGTGAATTTCACAAAACCGCAATGGAAACGGTTTATTCACATTTCCAGGTCACCTGATGAGGGTGACGTGGTATGTACTATAACCTACCAAAAATACCTCAATATGTGTCTGCTCCAACAGACTTTCCTTGCCAATAATGTTTGGATAACACTTTTTCATCTCTTTTGATTTAAAATAATGCACTATTACCTCCAAAAACACCTTTTCGTTGCCATTCCTAAGTATAAGGGGCTTTCCTCAGCATTAATGTTTGTATAAGTCTCCTTCGGTTAAAAATAATGCCTAGTGCGGTGGATGTGATATAGTAAACCTACCAACGCCAGTCAACGTGATGCTTGGAACGTGATGCTTGGTCGCATATCATCGGTTACTGGAAAGGCCACCATTTTTGCATCTTTTGTCAACATTTAGAAAATAAAGCTAAATGTTTGAACAAGTCTGTAATGAAAACGCATCTACAGTCTGCTCTTCCTCTTGTGCTCCTGTTTAGCTCAGTGGCACTAGCAGCTCATAAGGTCATGGGTTTGAACCCAGGGAATGCGCAAGCTGATTAAATATAACTTTATATAACTAAATTTATTTTTAAGAGTGGTACTAGTGCTGGGAAAAGATTAATCGCGATTAATCGCATACAAAATAAAAGTGATTTTTTATCATAATATACAAGTGTGTGCTATGTGTAATTGTTATGTATTTATATATATAAATACATACACATTCATGTATGTATTTCAGAAACATTTACATGTGTATATATATTTATTTATATTTTTATAAATTCTATAAATTTTTAAAAATTATATTTAAAAATATATATTTTTTTGAAATTTATGTATATATGTGAGTGTGTTTACATATACATAATAATTACACACAGCACACACACATATATTATGCAAAGAATTACTTTTATTTTGTATGCGATTAATCACGATTAATCTGTGCACAGCACTATATGGGTACATACAGATAAAAACACTGATCAAAAATGATGTACCAGTTCAACATGCATTTTCCAAGTCCTCTTGTTTTTAGTTTTCCAGCTGTTGTTGTTTTTTTAACAGAAATTGTATTATGGATGAAACAGCTTATTGCATATTCCTAACAAAGGATATACTGTAACCGAACAGACAGTAAATTACTTTTTAGTTTTAATTTTAAGAATCCCCAGCACCCATCCTTTTACCAGTCGTGGGTTTGGTAGTCTGCTGTATCTGCTCACAGGGTAGTTATAATCTAAAATACACACAGCTCCTTCTAGGTCCTCCTCAGTATTTTTAATAGGTCAAAAGAGCCAAAGTAAATGATGATGCTGGGCTTTGTCACAAAAACAGAACTGTAATTTACTAGCATGTGACATTTATTGTTCACACGAACTCTTCGCTTAGGGCTTTTACCCTCACTTGATGTATTTGCGTATGTTTAACTTGGCTTTTTATTCTGGAATCACAAAAAAATTCAGTTTACGTCATTATCATACAATTTAGGAGACAAACATTTTTCAATTGTACAGTTTATTGTTTATTATTCCTTGCATTTAGTTTCATTTCTCTGATTAACGTTTTGCTTGTGGCTACATTTAAAAATACTTCATATGTACAATATTTGGAACCAAAGATAAAACACGTCGTCATGTGAGTTCATGTATCATTAAATATGCTCATTTATGAGAACCATAATATATTAGTATGAATTACGGGACAATACACAGTTTTTGCAAAGTATACAGTAAAACATCATATACAAGAGAACCATGAACTTTATAAATGTCTTCATCAAAAATCAGTCCAACAGAGTCATTTTCCAAACGGCAGGAAAATTGGTCAGAGTCTACATGTGAGGTCACAACGTCTCCAAGAGACCATAGACCATATAGATGAGTTTTAATAAATCATATAGTCATTTTTTAGCCACAGTCAGAGTTTCAAAGCGTGTGTTTATGTCACATACATATAGTACAACCCCCTTATACACTATAACTCTTGTAAACAAAGAAAACCTAAACTTCATCTTCTCAGAATATCAAGTTCATGGCATACAAATGGTTAATTGCATGTGAATATAATCTACTAAATATTGTACAAAAGGAAAAAACTATACAACTATACAAATAACATTAGAGTATATCACCGCAGTAAAGTACCAGAACATACAAAGGTACCGCGTGAGTGATAACACAAAGGTTTTTTTTTACTATAAACTAGGAGGCATTTTACAGTATCTCATTTCTTTTTTTTTTCTTTTTTTTGTAGGATGTGACCTTGTGTTTTATATACACTGATAAAAATAGCTGTGAATACCATCCGATGAAAATACTGGAAGTGAATTAAAACAGGCTCAGGAAAAGGCGAGGCTCTGAATGCCGTTATATCACTCAACAAAGAAATCCTGCATTATTTTAACACTAAACATTAACACTGAACTCACATTTAGTAGCTCTAGTAAAGTCTGGCCACACATTTTAGTCGTCTCAATAATTTTGCAAACAAGTAACAAGATTTTCCTTGTAAATGTGTTCGTAATAAAAATATTTATTTTTTCAAATCAAAAATCATAAAGTGGTTAAAAATAATACTCTATCTGTTTAACTAAACTCTAGACTAGTCCACAATTTACCACAGTTAGTATAAATGGCCAAAAGTGAAAGCTTTTGGCACCAAATGAACCTTGTGATGTCATGCCATTTGAACCAATCAAAATGCAGCGACATTGAGGTATCGGAGAAAATGTAAAGGTTTGACCTTATACCTAATTTTGGCATGTATTGGCTTGACAGATTGGCATCTTTTTTTATTGTTCTTTCAAAATAAAATCTTATGAAACTAGGGCTGCATAACAACTAATCACAACTAATCGTTTGCAGAATAAAAGTTTTTGTTCACATACTATATGTGTATTGTGTATAATAATTATGTATAAATAAATACACACACATGCATGTATATATTTAAAAAATATTTACATGTGTATTACATTTTTATATTTATATATAATTTATATTATATATAAATATGAATACTTAATATATACAAATATTTTTTTCATAAAATTTTACATCCATGTGTGTGCATCCACATACACATAACTATTACACACAACACACACACACATATGATGCAAACAAAAACCCTCACCCTGCAAACACTCATTGTTATGCAGCCCTACTGAAACTAGACATCATACAGCGGGATCCAAAAGTTAAAATACTTTTATCTTCTTTTCAGATTTGCTGGGATCGTGGATTATCAGGTTTGCACAAATTCTAGCAAAAGGTGAACAAACATTTAATTCAACTTATCTGCAGTATGCATATATTTTAACGCATTTCCTGGAATTAAAAAAAAGTTGGTTTAACTTATTAAAGTAAGTTACCTGGTTGCCTAAGTTATATTTTTAAGTTAAATTAACTTAAAATTTTACGCAACCAGGTTACTTTTTTTGTTGAACCAACAAATCTTTGTTACAGTGCTGTAACACACAATTTGGGAATTGTTAGGCCTTACTTTAGTGTCTGATCTACACAAATGCTTTAACTTGTTTTTAACTTATTCAAAATGTTCCTAGTATTATTAATTGGAAAAATTGTAGCATTGTTTTCACTAGTGGTCTCAGACTTTCGGACCCCACTGCATGTAAGATGAGCTTTGAAATATTCAGACCATCTTATATAAGCCAACACACTGACATTGAACAAGCGCTTTCACACAGATAAACTGACTCAGTAGCTTTTTTTCGTTTTCATCCTTCGTGAAAGACAGAAATCACAGACACCAGCACGGTTCACACATAAACCACTTTACATACATGTATACTTAAAAGTAGGTGCAAATTCTGCAAAATTGAAGATATGAAAAAATAAAATCTTGATGGGAAAACGATAAACGACGGAAGGCAAAACTGCAGAACGGGTTGTCCTCCAGCGCAGTTCACATCAAACAACCATACAACATGTAGGTGCCTGGGGTCAATATTTTCTCTCCTGTTTTTAATCTCTCTCGTTTTCCCTTTAGCACTTTCCTCTTTTGTCGCGCTGCTGGAATTTTCTGAGCCGACGGGCCCACAGGTCTTTCCAGGGAACGAGCAGGCTGGTTTTGTCCGCCACCACGCCGCTCTGACTGCGGGAGTCATCATCATCCGAGCCCATGAGCAGGTACTTCCTGCCGTGTTTGATTTTCGGGCACTTGCACGCCACATCTTTTGCACGAACCCACAGGATCTGGTCTCCTCTGCGGATGCGGTTTCCACCCTGCTTATACACAGAGATGATGTTGATGGTATATTTCCACCATTCTCCTGCCTTGTCGCCTTTCAGCACGTGAACCTGGACCGCTGCGGAGATGAACAGATAAAGAAAAGTAAGACACGCAAGGATGGTGTTGGGTCTGGTACACTGTTAGAAAAAATGGTCAAAATATGTAGCCGTCACTGGGGCAGTACCCTTTTCAAAATGTTCTAAGATTCACCATTAAGTACCAAAATGTATCAAATATGAACTCTTTAGGTGTCAAGTTTCAGTGACAGCTGGGCTACATATTTTGACCACTTTTGTCTGACGGTGTATGAAGTACTAAACATTACAGTATTTTAATGGCATCACCTCGCCAGCTGTGATATTTGCCCACAATGGATGTTGCTATAGAAACGCTTTCCTCTCCTGATATCGATAGAAAGGAAAAGATGGAGACCTGCCCATTCCGCTCTCTTTCTTATCTATTGTGTTTAAAAAGTAAGCTTTGCTTGCTAATAGACACAGTGCTTTACTGTAAATGAATCCGAGTACCACCTACAGTATAGGATAAAAAAGTCACACATGATTTTGAATGTTTCTCTTTAAATGGAGAATTTTGCTCAGGTCTCGTTTCTTACAAATTTCTCATAATAATCTTAAAGTACATGTGTCTACTTAAAAGATTACTCCACTTTCTCAAAAAAATCCAGACAATTTACTCACCCCCACGTCATGCAAAATGTCGATGTCCTCCTTTGCTCAGCCGAGAAGAAAATAATTTTTTTTACGAAAATTCCAGTATTATTCTCCATATAGTAAACTTTATTGGACCATAACAGTTTACAGTTTCAATTCAGTTTAAAATTGCAGTTTCAGCGCAGCTTCAAAGGGCTCTAAAAGATCCCAAACGAGGCACAAGGGTCTTCTCCAGCACAACAATTGTCATTTTTGGCAAAAATAAAAAAATTATTTTTAAACCACAGCTTTTCTTCTTGCACTAACCACCAGCGTGACCTCATAAAATGCACAAGCACGTCAAAAGGTCGCGCATGACGTATGCAAAACTACCACCCCAGTGTTTACAAGTGTGGAAAACAGGACCGCTCTAACGTTGTTGTATGTGGAACGATACTAAATAACGTCTTTGTGTCCGTTTATTGTTTAAATTGGTCCGCAAGTTTGCGTTTCACATTTGTGATGCGTGACTTTTCAACATGCTTACACATTACATGAGGTTGCGCTGGCGCATCACACGGCTAGTGCAGGACGAGAAGTTGTGGTTTAAAAGTGCATATTTTAATTTTTCTTGCCGAAAATGACAATCGCTTTGCTAGATAAGATCCTTATGCCTCGTTTGGGATTGTTTAGAGGCCTTTGAAGCTGCTTTGAAACTGCAATTTTAAACTGCATTGAAACTGTAAACTGTTGAAGTCCAATAAAGTCCACTATATAGAAAAATTCTGGAATGTTTTTCCCCAAAAATGTATTTCCTTCTCGACTGATCAAAGAAAGACATCAACATTTTGGATGACATGGGGGTGAGTAAATTATCTGGATTTTTTTAAGAAAGTGTAGTAATCCTGAGAGTTTCAGAAGATGTCTTAGGCCTGGTCCACACGTACACAGGTATTTTTATAAACGTTTTTCCTTTCGCGTCCACAGGAACACGCAAAAACCCAGTATGAACCGCTGACTGTCAATAGCATGCCAAACCAACAGATGGTGATATATCCCTATCTGTGAAAACCATGTTGGCGAATCAAAAGCCATTGCAGAGTTTCCCCTCAGCACGTCACCGGCTACACGTTTCACCGGCTACACGACAATGCTGCAACCAGAGTTTCTACAAATCTTCACCCTAAAAGGAGTTTTCAAAAAAGTTTGGTTTCAGTCACCTGATTGCGTGTGGACAAACGTTTAAACCTCATAGAAAAAGCTACACCTGTACAGTTTTGAAAATACTTGTGTACATGTGGGCAGGGCCATAGTTTTGCATTTGCATTGGTGTGTACAGTGGGGCCCAACAGTCTAACCGTGGGTTCACACCAGCCGCGTTTTAGGCGTCAAATTTGCATGTGAAATTCTAGTCATCAATACATTCTTGTGAAAATTTGCATCATGGGAGGGCCTTCCATAGGCTTCTGCGACTCTGCTCGCTTCCTGTAATCAAGTCACTACTAGAGCAAGCTCCTAATTGGTTAATGGGGCGCGTTTTCCTGCCAAAGTTCAAAGTTTTCAACTTGCGCGTTTCCCGCAGCAACACTCAATTTGCGCCATATGCGCAAATTAGACGCACAAAAGAAGCGGAATCGCATCTACTGTGCCGCGCTAAACGCCCCATTCGCGTCGCCTTCAAATGCGCATCAGCGCCTCTTTACATTGACTTAACATTGAAATCACTCCATTTGACGCCTCTAACGTGGTTGGTCTGAACGCAGCATAAGGCCGAGCATTTTTTTTTTTATTAAAAGGGTTTCTCATTACAAAATATATTATCTTATAAAAGCTTCATAAAAAATTATTCTATTCATTTGACTCTAAAAATGTTGGGTCAAAAAGGGACAAACTCAGCCCATTCGGTTGTAATTTAACCTATGCTAGGTTGTTTCAAACCATTATACGTAGTTCACCAGTCATTTGCAACTATTAAAACCAAGCAAAAACTTCAGATGTGTTAACATCCACCCCGTGTGGTAACTGGTAAGGCAAACAGCTGGCAAAGATCTCCCAGTCACACCATTTTCAAACCTAATCAGACCCACAGACTGCCAGCTAATCTGTACTTGACCTGAAGTGGTTTCACACGGGGAGATTTCCGAGACGCCTGGAGGGGTAAAGACCTCCATTTTGCATTTATCAAGAACTGACCCAGTCTGTACCAGGGAGCCATTTTCGTAACGCCCTAAAACACTCGCGCGCACTCCATAGCCTGTAACCCATGAACCGGCGACACATGTTTAAGAAATATGCCATTACAGCATTGTGTAAAAATGACACAGGAAGTGCTCTTTCATTCCTAGCTCCCTTTCTTTACCCCCTTGAATGTGAACACTCTCTTTAGAGAGGGAGGCACGGATCGCCCCTGATGGCTGAATGGAATGCCCAAATTGAGCGGTGGGGGGGATGCTGTGAGCAAATTGCACCCAATTTGAGAGAAGAAAAGAAAAGTGTTGGTGCGAGTTGAACGCACTCCCACAGTCCCGGCATTCATCGCCTCCGTTTCTCTGGGTCGGAGCCCGATTCCCCATCCAAATAGCAGGAGATAAAAAGAAGGGTGTGCGGAGGGTAACGCTGGCGGGCGAGGGGGGGCACTGTTTATCATCCCTAGCATAGAGAAACTGCCAGAAGAGTCTCGGATGTGCTTCGACCTCGTGAGCTATCTGAGCCTGGCTCGCGAGCTCCGCTCCAAGAGCAGCGTGAGAATCCTGCCCCGGGTCTCGCTCTTGACTCGCCCTCGACAGAGAGCCTAAAACACCCTGTAATCATTGGTATCAAACTTAGGTGTGAACCCATATAGAAATGCCCTTTTAGTGGCCTGGATAACAATAATACTACAAAACACCTAAGCATCTCGACACCAACCATCCAAAAAATGTGCATATAGCATTGTTTGATGTAGCCGTGCATCATGCATTGAATATTTATATGACATTTGATAGGAACGAGTTACAAAATCACAGTTTGTTAAACATTAAAGGGGCGGTTTTCCGGACAGGGCTTATCCTAGTCCCAGACTAAAATGCATGTTTGACATGCTTTTATTATTTTACGTATATCTGTGCTTTTTTGTCTAAAGAAGCACACCAAGTATTGTTTTTTGTAAGGTATGTATTGTATGTAAAAACGACTTAAAGGGATAGTTCACTCAAAAATGAAAATAATGTCATTAATGACTCACCCTCATGTCGTTCCAAACTCGCAAGACCTCCGTTCATCTCCAGAACACAGTCTAAGATGCCCCAGATCCAGTCCAAGAGCTTGTTGACCCCTCATTGAAAATCCATGTACGGTACACTGTCCATGTCCAGAAAGGCAACAAAAACATCATCAAAGTAGTCCATGTGATGTCAATGGGTTAGTTAGAATCTGTTGAAGCATCGAATATACATTTTGGTCCAATATTTTATTCAGCATTGTCTACTCTTCTGCATCTGTTGTAAAGCGCATGCGCGACACTAAAGTCACGTGACTGCAGTGACGCGACTGACGTGTTATCCTCTGACATGTTTGCGAAGTTTTTTGTTTTCAAACTTACAGTGTGCATCTCCCTCAGACTGTAAACGAAGCTCAAGCTCACAAAAAACAGCTGGGGCGCACCAGATAACACGTCAGCCACGTCAGGAAGAGAAGACAATGCTGAATAAAGTCGTAATGTTTGTTATTTTTGGACCAAAATGTTTTTTCGATGCTTCAACACATTCTAACTGACCCACTGATGTCACATGGACTACTTTGATGATGTTTTAATTACCTCTCTGGACATGGACAGTATACCGTACATAGATTTTTAATGGAGGGTCAACAAGCTCTCGGACCAAATACAAAACATCGTAAACTGTGCTCCAAAGACGAACGGAGGCCCCACGAGCCCGGAACGACATGAGGGTGAGCCATCAACGACATCGCCTTCATCCCTGGGTGAACTATCTCTTTAAATGTCCTAATATATCTAAGGCCTAGTCCTGGATTAATCTAAACCCTGTCCGGGAAACTTCCCCATAAAGTTTAGTTATTTAGTTAAAATACTATACAATAACACTGTAAGTCAGATCTTTCTCTGTATGTGTTTAATGCTCTTCCAGGATCACTGGCACAGATTAAATTGAACCCGGCCAAGCTGGCACTTTTCCTGACTGCAACCCGGAGCCTCAGATATGCCATGCGGGTGGCAAACGCTTTCCAGATTTGAGCAGGTAATAGGAAAGATTCCCAGTTGTTCTGCATTTGAAAGATTTTGTATGTACCTGTGTTTGAGACTGTGTAACTAAAAACATCTAGCAGATTTTTGGAGGTTTAAACCATTATATTAAAATATATTAAATCAGTTGGCATTCATGTTAAATATTAATAGCACAATCACATCTTATCAAATATATATGTTCAAAATCTTTGCGTTTTTCATTTTTAATCTATTTGTTAACTAAATTAAAGTTTGTCTTAATTGTCCAAATATATTTTGTACAATAGATATCTATATAATGAAACCAAAGGATTAAAAGCCAATCTTGTATACAAGTGCCTCGAGGGCCAGTTTAATCCAAGTTAAACCCTTCTTTGCATGTGGCGACACGGCACAATCCATCACCAAAGCCCCATTAGATCGTCTGAATAGGATGAGACCATTTTTAGTCGCCTTCACGACAATGTGGAGATACATAAAAACTCTGAATAGGTGAAAAGGTGATGCGGTGTGGGATTCCTCTGTCTGTGATTGAGAAATGAATTTAAAGAGAGGAAGAGGCCCATAGATTTGCCAGATGTCCTGCTGACTTTCTGTGTCTGCGGTCAGTGTGCTGGATCGTGACCCACACGCTGTACACAAGCCGGTCTCTAATCTAATTAGTGCGCCTGATTACCACACTGAAGCTCCGGACTCGCACCCCGCTGGGACGCCCTACGCCCAAACGCTTACACGGGCGCTGACTGCTGCCTCCGCTGTGCGTGTGTGTGTGTGGCAATCCTGAGGCGCCCCATACACACACACTGACACACACACAATGCTCTTTGATTCATTGTCATTGACCCCCCAACCATGAGAAAAAGAATGTGACCCTTTAACACTTCTGTCTCCGTAGTGACAGGGCACAAAAGAGGATCGACGGGGAGTATTTCTTTCTCTCTTGTCTCGCTGTCTGTCTGTCTGTCTCTCTCATCTGCCAGCGATGAGCGATGGGCAGATGTAGGTGCGGTGTAACTTTTAGCATATTCTGGATAATTCACATCACGTACGCTATCAGTCAAACACTTTGCTTTGAATGAATGTGTTTTTTGTGACCTAAACATTTGATCGAAAGGATCGTTAAAATTCGATTACAGTTTAAATGAAAGTTTTGTGGACAAATTCAAACATCGTAATCCCAAAACTACACTTTGGGTTATTTTCAGGTTGGGTCAAAAAGTGCAAACAAGGTGCTGTTGGGTTTAACCCAATCAACAACCCATCATATGGGGCGGTTTCCTGGACAGGGCTCATATAGTCCCAGACTAAAATGCATGTTTGAGCTGCTTTCTTTAAAAACAACTTGTCCTGTTTAATTGTAAAATATTTTGTTGACATTGTTTTGTGTTACGATGCACACCTGTAGTGTTTTTTGTAAGGTATGTTTGTAAAAAACGTCTTAAATGACCTAATATTAATAAGGCCTAGTTCTGGATTAACCTAAACCCTGTCCCGGAAAAGCTTAAAAAGAGCGTTTGAATGGCTAAAAATCAGCAAAGCCTGCAGCTCCATCTCCATGTTACTGTTTACAACGTCGTTGTGGTTGAACAAATTGTATTCTTTCTCTAGTGTAATAGTCATATATGAAAGGGGCTTGACGAATCAGGAAAGGATACAAAATCTGCTTATTATAAAAAGCTGTTTTCATGTGTTTACATGCAAATCAATAAACCGGCTATGCAGACAACTGCGTTTACATGGGACTTGGAGATTTGTCAGGTTTCTCGCAGGTATTGATGTCATCGCCTATAGTACATAATAGTCGATCAAAAAGCCGACGGTATATCTTTGGGCATGTCTTAAACTATATTGTTTTATCTCTTTTAGTGTCACCAGAACCTGTAAATGAAGAGTTTCGTTGCAAAACGAGATAAATCCATTTTTTAACATTTTTGTCAAAACATGTTTATTTTTATGTTATCATGTTTTATGGTGCTACTTAGCTGTATTTTTTAAGTTATGAAGGTTTAAATCAAAACAAACCAACTGCAGTTGCATTGAAATTAATTGGAATGCACAACCAAAAAACGAGATTTCTGAACAATTAAAAAAACGGTGATTATCTCGTTTTGCAACGAAACTCTTCAAATATAACATCAGTTTTTATTTTCACAGTTTCTCTGCCAACTGCTTTAGTAGAGCAGAGACTTTTATACGTTACTTTCCGCTTACTTCCATATCTGACGGTTATCTTTCACACGCGGAGGCATGCGCACATGGACAAAACCGTGAGAAAGCCGGTTAAAGTGTTTACATGCCACACGAAATTGGGGTAATGAGCGAAAAACTACCTGTGCCGATCGGTTTTTGCTTACGCCGTTTATGGGCTTTCCCAGATTAAAGAAAACTATTTACGCGTTTACATGACCCCACGTGTTATCAGTTTATTTAGCATGTAAACGCACTCATTGATCCAGAACACCCAATAAGGGAGCGAATGTGTTTTACATAAAACTTCATTTACGTCTGTTTAGACCGCAGTCAACCCCAGAGTTTTCAAAAAAAAAAATGTAGCATTTATAAAAGTCTCCGTTTGCGAGTGTCAAAAACTCTGGAGTAGTCTGGATGACAGGCGTAACCGTAGTAAAAGTGTTTAAACACATTTTTGTAAACATAGCCTAAAGAATGTTGGGTTGTTTTAACCCATGGTTGGGTAAATATTGGACAGAACCAACTGCTGGGTTATAAATAAACCAATGGAAGTTTTAAGTAAAAGTTTTGCATTAGCTACCGTATTTTCCGGACTATTCCGGAAAAAACATATATAAGTCGCACTGTACTTAAAGCGCGTTTATTTAGAAAATTATTTCACAAAATCCAAGCCGAAGTACAGATATTTAATCTGGAAAGGCAAGTTATTCAACTAAACAATAGCATACAGAACATACCTGGGAGGCTGAATAGGCTAAATTAACACGAAAAGCCAAATCAAGTTCAAAAAGGTCCCAAAGTCATTCCGCATCACTAGGGCTGTCACAATGATTAAATAATGATTGTTTGACCTCATCGCAATGATTTTAGATCACCGCAATGATTGCACATTTCTCTAAAAAACACAAGGCGGAGCTGTAGCGCCTGTATAAATGAGACAGTATCAGATGCCGTTCCTTAACTGGCAGTGTAATGCAATACATTGCAAAACCATTCGATACAGTGGAAAAACAGCATTTAAAGAAATGCAGCAAAACTTTGATAAGCAGTATGAAATATTATCATTAAATAATTACTTTTAAATATGTGTTATGTGTATTAATATTCACTGCTAGGTAAGCCTAGCAAAATATTTAATTTAAATAATCACAACAATGTGTGAAAATTATTTCAAAAACAAACTAAATGTGTGAGAATTGAATGTCAAAGCAATAAAACGGTCAATTAATCGTCATAACCAGCAAAGCCCAAAAACAGGCGATTAATTGTCTTAATCGTCACAATTTATTAGGCAATTAACCATCAAATTTCATCATCGTCACAGCCGTACGCATTAATGAATCCATTAAATTACATAAATACAGGAGGAGCATAGAGCGGACTCTCGCGCCTGTAAACGGTAATGGTTTCTCTTGGTTCATATGAAATAATTTTGTCATACAGTATAAGTCGCACCTGTCTAGAAGTTCCAGGACCCGCCAAACTATGAAAAAAGTGCTACTTATAGTCCAGTAAATACGGTAATTTTTTTACTCATTTTATTTGAGTTTGAGGAACTCAAAGCGGTGAAATTGTTCAACACACATAAAACTTTAAGGTTGAATAAACTTTTTTCACTGATGTACTGTTTGGGTTTACAGTTCTGCATTTGTGTTAAAAACAACCCAGCATGGCAGCCCAGCAGCTGGTTCTGTCCAATACTTACCCAGCCATGGATTAAAACAACTAAACAATATTTAGAGGGAACACGCATAATGATATAATGTATAGCTTGAACGCAATGTAAGTCCCTTTGGATGAAAGCGTCTGCCAAATGCATAAATGTAAATGTATATTTTAAAATGTCAAAAAGTCATATAGAATGAAGGTGGTATGTACAAACTTGACCAGTCGTGTGTATATATACATATAATATAAATTCAGGCACATTTTCTAAATTTCTTTGAGACTATGCAATTATGAAAACAGCACAGATTGCTGGTATGTATACATTGAGTGACATGTTGAAAGGTTATATGCATTTTATATGCATATAACTCAAATACATGCAAGTCTTACTGACTATAATAGTTTTTGCTGTCTGTTTAAACTGTGCCGACGGAAGGAAAATCACGGGGTCTTAATGTGGACACACGATTTCCCCTCTAACACCCCCACTAGAAAATGATGTTTATACTGCAGTCAGGAGACCAGAGGCTTAGTCAGTGTTACCTGCTCCATATAACATCAACATGATGAACGACTTCCCTACGAGAACAAACCCAGAGCGGGAACATTTGTTGCGGCTGAGAGTAAAACGAATCATAATGAAATTTAATATCTTGGCTCTTGAAAACAGCGATAGCCGCTACAGATGATGACCAATACCGCCATTAATGTCTCTCTCCATGTTTCATTATCTCTCTCTACTGTATCTCTTTTCCACCATCCCTCCATTAGTTATTTAAGATGCTGATGCAGCCCATGGCAATTGTCTGTATTAATATGCTCTAACATTTTTTCTCCGAGAGGTACTGAAGTGTGTTTTGGAAACCGGCGTGATAAGGGAGACTGGAAGATTGATATTAAATGAGTCGCTTCAAGTAATGAGCAATACAGAGATATTATTATAGATACGGTGCTATGGATTAATGTGGAACGTGCACTTTAAATGGCCCGTGTGGTTGAGAACTGCAGTTTGAGGTATAGATTACCTCTGTATAAGCATAACCTTCACTTCGGGTGCAATATTTTCCTCTCGCTTCGACCACAAACTCACATTTCAGTGTGTGCAAAAATGCTGCAGGCAAGCTTCTGTGGCCTACCGTAAAAATTTGACAGCTGTGTATATGTGGTTTAGATACCGTGTACAGCAGAAAATATTTTAAAACTCATTTTGATGAAGTTTGCCCCTCCAGCACAACTAGTAGAACATGGAGATAGTGACACCAAAGTCATGGGTTTGATTCAGAAAAATGGTCCCACGCTGTCTTTTGGGTCAATGCCATGACCAGATGTTGGTACCAATATGCACTCTTTGGTAGCAATATGTACTTTTGAGGGACTAATATGAACTTTTTGCACCAGTGACAGCTAGTGACCATTTTTTGACCATATATGGGAACACTCATACAGATCAAATTAATATTTTTACGCAGGTAATTGTTTTGGATGAAAACGGGTACTTAATATTGCGTAATGTTCATGCAAAAAATAAATTTTGTTTTGTTCCAAAACCTTGCATGTGTTGTGTTAAGATGTAATGGTGTGGTATTTACTTTTTTTTTTACTTTTAATAACTTATAAATGTTTATAACTTTTCTCCCCTCTCATTTTCTCCAGCTTGGCAGTCTTCTTGGACACCACACATTTCAGATCTCTATCCAGACTTGAGGCAAGTCAGGAATGAATTTATGATGTCACACTTTGAAATCAAACATCTTCAGATTTTCTCCACCTAACAAATAACTGCAGGACCTGTAAACGGTCAAAAACAAACCCTGTCTTTTTTCGTTCACATACAGGTGCCTTTTATTGTGGCCTTATATAGGAGATTTTAAGATATTTGTTTTACGATAATATTATCCAATGCATTTAAGGGGTTTACATTGATAATATGTATTTTAAGGGCCATTTATAGTGCCCAGTAAGCTTAAAGCCCAAGTATAGTCTTTTTTTTAAGGTGCCATAAAACGGAAGTAGCGATTGTCTTATTTTCCCAGTGGTGACGTATATGTGAGTGAAACGGCTTCTGAAATTAATTTAAAGGTAGGGCGGGACTTGAATTCGTCCATAAAGAATTGATTGGTATTGTTGGAAGTTGGGTCATGTTGCTATTTGCTAATAGCTGCGATCACCTGCCATACCATATGAACGTAAGTAAATAGAGATCGTTTCGAGAAGGGGAGGAGATTTGCGTTTTAATTAAAGAGCACCTATTGTCCGATTCACGTTTTTACATTTCCTTTGATGTGTGTGTATTAGTACATGTTAACGATATGCAAAAGGTACAAACCCCAAAGTAAACGATGACATGACTTATCATCTCCAACGTAAATCTCTTTTCTTGGACTTTAACAAACACATTCATTTGTAGGCAACACGTACTGAAGAGCAATTGTGTAATAAAGAGCGATATTATCATAATTCCTCCCGCTTGGACTCACAGCCTGTAAGTTGAATCCTGTTAGCAACCGAATCTTTCAAACATGGTAAGGAGCGTCACATTTCCTGCTGACGTCAGAAGTATTCAGGCCAATCACCAGGTATAGATTAGCTGGCCAATCAGGAACACAGCACTCTTCAAATTCGTGCGTTTTAGGAACAGACTGAAATCTGGAGCTACAAAAATGTACGGTATGTAGAAAATAATGTGTTTTTTTAACCATAAACCACGCAAACACATTGTATTATACCAAATACACAATATAATGTTGTTTGTTTAGCAATGAAATATGTGCACTTTAAAGATTATGAGGGCACATTAATTTTAAAAAAGTTTTTCATTGTGACCATAACGTGTACTTGAACGTACAGTATGCGCATGGTTGAACGCACGTTTTACAAAGTACAGTTCAATTGACTTGTACGTGTACACACAGACATCCGAAACATGCACATTGCAATGCAATGCATCTCCTGGGCTACATACAACATTCTCTGGTACGCGCATACGCCACCTACACGTACAATGTACGCAGAATTTCAAAAATCCATGCTCGGGCCTTAAACTGCATATTATTTGTAAATCTATCTTTCAGTTCTGATTGGTTGATTAATATGTTGTCCCAGGTCAACACTGATGTGAAAATCAGGTTGGGGTCAACTCCCCCAAAAAGTAACTAATTGTGTTACTTAGTTACTTTTCATGGAAAGTAATGCTTACATTACTTTTTAGTTACTTTTGCTTTACTTTCTCTTGGCTGAGGCTTGATCTCTTTCAGGCCTTGCAGATGTTTTTTATGACCAACAATGGGTTTAAACAACCCCGCATAGGTTATTACAGTACAACCCAAAGTTGGGTTTGTACCTTTTTGACCCAACTCTGGGTTAAAACAATCCAGCATTTTTTAAGTGCACTTTAGATATAGTATAAATTAAATTTATACAGCATAGCATTGATATTATTTGAAAAAATATTCTATAGTTTTTCTTTGCAATAATATCCCTTTCACTTTTTAGTTAAAACTTTCTAGGTGCGCTTTAGGAAAGCACCTCTGGCTATCTGTTTTACCACTTCCAACCTTAAAACGTATAACGGCATTCTTTAACTTCAATAGACCTTTTATTATATTAACTATATTAGTATTTAAACTGCTGAAATCTATGAAATCTCTGCTTTCAACAGGAACCAGCTGCCCCCTTTGTCCTCTACATGCTGCAAGGGACTTTGAGTGTGTCCATCTGGAGAAACCTGCTGAGTTCACACGCTTTGATGCTATAACATAAACCTTTAGCCCTTGAATAAGCTGTCAGTGCTATGAGAGAGAGAGCGAGAGAGCCACAGAAGAGACCCAGAAGAAAAGGTGTGTCACGCATCGTTCTGAAAAAGACATCAGGTGCTTTTAAACGAAAGCTACTTACCGAAATCTTTTTTGCAGTACTTTTTCATCGTGACCTTCATTTTGCCCTTGGTGGTCTTGCAGTGCGAGTCACAGTCTGAGAATGAAAACAGGTAAAAAAAAGTTGTGAAGCAGAAGTGAGTATAACGGGTTTCAAAATGAGTCTTGCAGCTGCATGTGCATGTGGATCTTGGTACGCGCAGTGTTTCTTTAACGGAGCATGAACGTGTTCCAGATTTGTTTAAGAAATCCCCCAATTGTTAAAAAAAGAGAAGATCAGCATTTATACGTCCTTCATACTCTGGTATTAAAAGGTGTCCTCTTTGGCTCACGTGCACACAGAGGTGCCCCCAAAAAGTATTTGAACACAGAAAACGCTTACAAATGTCCAAAAACAAGAATTTCAGGAATCATAACATGAGCACACTTTTTAAGCACAACAACGTTTATTAGATATGCTATGAAGACGACATATTTGGACACTTCCTGTTTGTCAGATGTTAGTATAGCTCAGTGGTATACCGTAGCATTGCGTTAGCTGCACAAAAGTTAAAACACACAAACTGCTAAAAACTATGTATACGGTGCAATGCACCGTAAATCACTTTGGATAATAGTGTTTGCATAAATGTAAACCTGTGCACCTGTGGTTACTCTTCCAAGACACTTGTGAACCTGAAGTGAACTGAGGCCCTGTTTACATCCGTGCATTTTCGTTTTAAACAGCACGTTGGGTCCACATCTTTATAGGTATTTAATTATTGAATCTTCTTAACTTCTTAACCCAGTTTTTTCTCACCCCAATTATAAACGCCTCCGCTTGGCTGCCCCACCCTCACCGGTGTCAGGGCACGGGGTTCATAGGTCATTCAAACTTCATTCAGAAACACAACACAGCCATCACAATGCCTGCAAGAGCGAATCCTCGTTTAAACACAGCTTTCCACACATAACCCGCAGGTCACCATCCAGCGCTCCATGATTTATAGTTGTAGCGCTTGGATCCATCCAACACCACTGTTGAGACCCCAGAATAAACCTGAGGGCCTCAGCGATGGAGTCCTCCGAGTCGCTTTCACTCCAGCCATGCACTTTTTGGACGTTTAAACGCCTTGGTTCTCCTTGCACATTTAATTCCCGCCCGACGCGAGCCGAAACCCGAGAGTCTCTCATCTCGGCTACTTCACGTAGCGTAATAACCTCGAGATTTTTGGAGATGGGAGCGAGAAGACCTTTCAGCTCCGCCTGAATATGGACAAACTTCATTATTTTCTCCAGCCCCCTGTGCAATCCACCCTTTTCATGTCCCTTTATATTCCGTCTGAATGAGGTTACCCGGGCAACGGCAAAGCAGGAAAGAACCACCAAACCGAATAAAAAAAAGTTTGAAGGGGAAAGTGGGGGGTGGACGGGCCAGCTCTAGGGGGCGGGGGGTAGAATTAGGATGTGAAGGATCGTGGGGGGAAGGGGATGGGAGGCAGGGAGCGAGAGGATGCGTTGAGAGTGCCGTCCTAAAGTAAATGAAAGTGACGAGTGCGTATCAGCCACGCCTGATTTCCATGTAAATGCGGGAATGAAGGACGGCCTTGCTTTTGTATGACGGCCTCTCGTCCGCCTCATCCTGCCTCTCTTTGATAAGACCAGGCGGCCATTAGGGAATCGGCACAATGCCTAACTCTGCCCTGTTACACCCATGTCCCCCAATAATGGATGTCCCCTGTGGAGGGACAAATGTCTACTTAATACAGTCCATCAAGCACAACTGTGCTATTGCCAGTGGAACCACAGAGAGATTTTTTTCTTGCTTAAATAGATCATAAACATTTTATTTTATTTAATCTTTGTGTGCTTACCACTAGACTACAACTACAACTTTGTATTAATAGACAAAAGTAAAGATGGGAAAAACAATGGGACACAGTACAGGCCAGATTCAATTCTGCTTCCCCCATTTGAGTACCATGACTTCTGGTTAGTGCTTACTGCTGTGTGATCTACCGTAGACACAGAGTTACTCGGAAAGAATTGAGAAATTTCTCAGAGCTGATAAAAGCCAGAAACTTTTCGGCAAGCGAACACGACCTTACGGGACGTCTGCGTCCCTGACGAAGGCCGTGATCTGGCTGCTTGAGTAATTGAGTATGAATGAACGTACAAGACCGTGTTCTCATTCACAATACAACACTGCGAGACTGTGACCGAACAGCAAACACATTTAAATGAAGCATGTAATCAGATTAAACTCGGACTGAGACAAAACATATATGGACGGCCAGCCTCCGCTCATAGAGTTTGTTGATGCTATCACGAAAAGTGACGTGATTATAATGTACAGTCACCCCGAAGGGCTTTAATGATTGGACGTTATTTGCTGTACTAAGCAAATAAACTGATGTAAAGTAAAAATGATTATTATTTATTTGTTAAATTTGTAAATGCAATAGCTTACAACAACTAACAATGAACAATACTCCTACAGCATTTATTCATCTTTGTCAATGTTTGTTAATTCGTTCAGTATTTAGGACGTAACCTTTTTGTGCCCAACCAAGTTGATGTTTTGCATTTTTTACAGTATTGTTCAGTATTTTTGTAATGCATTTTTCCCTAAACTCACCTGTGGGTTCTTCTGGACTGCTGTAGGTCGCTGTAGGTACCGCAATGGGAATTTCTGTAACAAACAATAGGAGAAATAATCAAAACTTGATGCCTAATTTTCTTTATTGTACCTTTAAAGCAACACTAAAGAGTTTTTGCTCTTTGCTCCCCCTACAGGTTGGAAACTTCTTGTTTAGGCCGATAGAGGGCTGCAAAGCGAATGTGAAAGTGCCGTTCACCCTGTTTGGAGTGGATGAACGACTGAAACTTTTTTGGAAACGTTATTTTAGGGTAAAAAAAATCTTTAGTGTTGCTTTAAAGGTGCAGTGTGTACATTTAGTGGTGAGGTTGGGAATTGCAACCAATGGCTCAGTCCACTGCTCTTCCCTCGCTTTTGAAACGCAAAGAGAAGCTACGGTAGCCACCACCAGAAAAACATGTCATCGATGGAGACAAATTTGTAAAAAGTTGGTCCATTTAGGGCTTCTGTAGAAACATGCCGGCACAAAATGGCGACTTCCACGTAAGGGGACCCTCGGGGTATGTAGATAAAAACTTCTCATACTAATGTAATAAAAACATAATGGTTCATTATTAAAAGGTCTATATACACCCCTGATAATATAGTTTTGTATATTATTTAGCATTTCTGTCAAGATATCCTTTTAAAAATTACACACTGCACCTTTAAATGTGCTGCAAAACTGTGGGAGCGAACTATGAAACGAATCATTACATATTACTAATAAGAAAATTATGGTATCTAGTTTTATTGAGTCTCCTGTCTTAGGCCCGTTGTCTCACTTTTAAACATTCTGCTATTCTAACATACACACCAATATGCGATTTGGGCTTATAAAAAGGCAAAGTTGGCAAATACTTTGATATTGCAAAAATTTAATATCAACCTATTAAAACAAAAGCACGTTATTTCACAAAATATACGAGAAAAGCAAATATTTTCCACTCAATTGCTGGGGCTATCCAGGTTTAACAGCACATTTGTTACCTACGCCGACAAATCAGCAGAAAACATGCTTTCGTTGGGTTCGCGGGTTTCATTGGCCTACACGAATCCTTGCCAAGCAAATCTGAATGGATTCATGACTCGTATTGTCAAGGGGGCAGATAAATCTTTATTGACGATGTCATCAGTAACTACATAATAGAAGTGCTTAACATTAATAGCCGCGCGTTGTATTGGGCTCCCGGCGAGCGCCTTATCGAGAAATGTCAGCTGTTGTGTGGGCCTGTCGTTTATCGCCACACAAACCGGCTGCTGCCTTGTTGATACTGCCAATAAACATATCACCCATCATGCCCCTGGAGCACACGGCGAGATTTATGAGTTGAAAGGCCGTCAGCGGGTTCGGGGCAGAGCGGGTCGTGTGAGCCAGGGCTTCATGGTCTGTTTGGCTTAGCAGAGGGCAATCAACGAGATGTCCATCCAAGGAAATAATGGAACAGGGGACCGATACGGAAATTAAATGGTCCGGGGCCATGAAATCATGAATACTAATATGTGTTTATGCAGAATATCTATGTGGGTGGTAATGGGAACTAATAACGTATGCTACACCAAGACCAAGAGTCATTTTACGCATAAAGTAAGAGTAGAATTAATTCAGGACTTGTTTGCGCTTTAATAATAAAAGTTTGATTTCAGTCATTGATTTCACATTGATTTCAATCTTTTATATTTAAGTTATCGAGGTTATATTTTCACAGAATGGTATTTACATTAAGACAGTACTGATATAACAAAATATCAAACATTTAAATGAGATACAGTGTGGTCCAATGGTCTGCTACCCAGTCTCATGTAGATGGGTATAAATAGCACGAAGTGTAAAAATCGTGCAATAAATACGCCAAATTTCACTCCTTCCCATTCACTTAAACGGCTTTTTCTTTCCAATCTTTTTGGTCGTTTTATTTATCGGTTTCTCAAATTTTTTCTGTTTTTTAAACCATTTTCGCTTGGGTTTAGGGTTAGATTTCAGATTTGCTTAAGGTTTCTCCACGTTTTTGTTTATATTTAAGTCATGGTCGCTTGGAGGTTAGAATGGGGGTTTGGGTTAGGATGTCATTTTTATATAACGAAAAGTTGTTTCAACCCTAAACCCAAGCGAAAATGGTAAAAAACAGCAAAAAAAATTTGAGAAACCAATAAATAAAATGACTAAAAAAGATGCGCCGTTTAAGTGAATGGGAAGGACTGGCGTATCATATGCACGCCAAAGTGAAATTTGGCGTATGTATTGCACGATTTTTACACTTCGTGCTATTTATACGCAACTCTGTGAGACTGGGTTGAGAATTTGTACATATTTTACGACTTGGCTAATGCGTATGAATTCGTACGAAATTAATCTTGCAAAAACTTACAATTAGGCTATCATTAAAAAACTAACGAAACCCCACTCCTAACCCCAACTTCACATTGGCTGAGGTAAAATGAATGTGGTCGTATGAATTAATTCGAATTAGCCACCTCGTAAAATACGTATGAATTGCCATGAGATAGCGTTGAATCAGACCACCAGTAACACTATTGCTTCTGTTTTCTATTTATCTAACTTAAAAAAAATGAAAGTTATAAATTATAAACATTGTACAAAAATAAATTAATCTCATACAAAAACGATCTGTTATGCTTGCATTAACTGACAGTAGCTGCGTTTCTATTACCTTTTATATTGCGCAAATTGACATTGCATATTGAAAATACGTCCAATGGAAACACGTCAATTTCGCAAATATTTCGACTATATATTGCAAAAAAGTTTTTAGTTGATGTCTGCTCCCAAGTATAGACGTTTCATTGGATGCAAGTGCGTTGTCGTGGTTACACGTCTGGTCAGAACTTTACTTCCGGTTTCTGTTTGTTTAATTGTCTGACTAGTGGCTAAAATTAACTTGTGAAAATAAGGGTGAAGGGAGGTTTGGCAGCCCGTTTGTAGTTAACATTGTATACATTATAGTACACATTTTACTCTGCAAAGTTAGTGTCATTATGTATACGCTTTAACTATGAAATATAAACTAAGGTAATCTACTTGCTGTTTATTTTGCTTGGAATGGCTTATCGTGAGAGGAAAAACTGTGTTTTAGTCGCATATCATTGGTTAATGAAAACAGCGTCATTTTACAATAGTTTTTGTCGACTTGTAATAATGCTAAAGTTTTGCGCAAATCTGCAATGAAAACGCAGCTATGTTTGTACAAATGTGCTTTAGGAAATCCAATCTTTTGAAGAAAGGGCTAAACCGAGACATTGTTACAATTGTATTCACTGCAAAAAAATCTTTGCCAATAATAATGTCTAAAAATCTTTTTGACAGCCCGTCAAAATAATACAGTATTTCTTCTTACATTAAAAAATATATTTTTAATAAAAACCAAAATTATTTTTTGCAGTGCTTACATTTGATTTGTGACCTAGAAATTGTGCGCTCCTCCATATATTTCTGATTCATTTGAACTTCGCACTACTTTCTGTTTGTTTTCAGTCATTCAACTTAAAAACCTCCAGATTTTTTACAGCATGAGAGCAGTATGATCTCAGACGTTTGGACCCCAGTGTATTACTTTCATTAGGGAAATATTTCTAAATATCTTGATCAAGCATTTACAGTCACCATGCTGTTTCAATCTACCGAGCTTGAGCACTCCATAAATAACTTAAATGGCATTTTAAACACAAACATCCTTATAAAGACTAATAATTAATGCAGACAGATGAAGAATCGGGCGGCTTGGTCTTACTGATACAGGGGGCGATGGGCGAGCGGCTCTGCTGGTAGCCTTTAGCACAGCGGTTGCAGGTGATGCCAGTCACGCCGTCTTTGCACGGGCATTGCCCGGTTGTCTGGTTACAGGTTTTACCGGCTGCTCCGACTGGATGGCAATCGCAGGCTGGAGAGAATGAAACAAAACTGCTGGTTAGTGATGATGATGCATTACTACTAACTAAATGTAATGGCTACTTTAAATTACATGCAAGTCAGATCGCTTGATTTTCCATTTTCAAGATGCATACTATAAATGTTGTAACACAAATAGTAACATAAAAATTCAATATAGTAATGCATTTTCAAAGCATTGCATGTATTATTGTTCAAACCTACCGTATATTACATTTTGATCACTGCACAAGTTATGCAAGTCAATTCAACCTACAGTACTACTTTAAGTTTTGACTTGTGACATAACTTATATAAACAAGTTGAAATTGTTTAACTTAATTTGTTAAGTTAAAGTAGCATAGAAATATCTGAATCATTTTTTACAGCGTGATGTTAAATCTCAAGGTCTTTGGTAGTCTGCATATGATCATTTTTGGCGAAGCTGAAACCTAAGTCATGTTTATGTGTGCAGGTTATGCCCCTTGAAATGTTATCAAGTGTAAAACTTTAATTTGAGCTCTTCCAAACCTCTCTTTAAAATTAGTATGTGGACGTAAAAGAGCAGTTATGGCCCACACCTGTGTCTACGTTCGTGCCTGGATTCTGTCCAGAGTAACATGTGAATGTGTGTGTGTGTGTGTGTGGTTCTTGTAGTCACCCACTATATAAAGGCAACAGGTACCTTGTGAGTTAATCATTTTCGCGATCGGACAGTGTTGTCATCCGCAGGCGTTGTTCGGCGCTCCCTGTGATCAAGTTTCCAGCGTAAATGCTCTTGGCAAAGACAAAACCCCAGCAAATAAAGTCTGAGTAATGTTCCCATTAATGACGGAACGTTAAGCACTTCAAAGGTGCTCTGGTTAAGCTGTTAGTCGGGACGATCGCACATTTAATGTGAGAATTTTTTTGTCCGATTGCCCTGCCAAACGTTTACAATAAAGCTGCTTGTTTGAAGTCTCAACTCTTCCCTTCAGGCCTTCAGATATTTTTATGTAGTCAGGAATTCATTTGGAAATCACTCGTAGTGGTCCAGCCGTAGTGAGAACTGCGAGCTCTTGGAACGGAGAAGTTGATGAATATTAGAAGTCACTTCTTGAATTAGTAACAAAGGCAGTTGTTCGTCTCAGATTTATGTCTACTTGGGAAAGGTTGCGAACGGTGCCAAAAAGAAATCGTTGTTCTGAAAAGAATAGACGTTTGGTTGTACGTCATTCAACTCCGTTAACGGTTCGTCGCGCCACACAAAGCGCACGACTCGGTTAACCTCCTCGCACTTATAGCTTTTTCCAGCGCTGTTTGATGTTAATATATATTGCCAAGCTAAAGTGAAACTTTAATGATAAAAACCTGAACACTGTGGTAGAATTGCTTTAGCAGCGTGGATGCTCACGGGTTCGAATCCTAGAGAAAATACGCTGTGTAAAAAGTAGGCGCTTAAAGGATTAGTCCATTTTCTTAAAAGAAAAATCCAGATAATTTACTCACCACCATGTCATCCAAAATGTTGATGTCTTTCTTTGTTCAGTCAAGAAGAAATTATGTTTTTTGAGGAAAACTTTGCAGGGTTTTTCTCATTTTAATGGACTTTAATAGACACCAACATTTAATACTTAACTCAACACTTAACAGTTTTTTTTCAACAGAGTTTCAAAGGACTATAAACAATCCCAAACGAGGCATAAGGGTCTTATCTAGCAAAACGATTGTCATTTTTGACAATAAAAATAACAAATATACACTTTTAAAGCACAACTTCTCGTCATGTAGATCTGGTCGTGATGCGCCAGCTGACCCCACGCAATACGTCATGACGTCAAGAGGTCACAGAGGACGAACACGAGTGTTGAGAAAGAGGACCATTCCTACGTTGTTGTATGGCAACTGATACTAATTAATGTTTTTGTGTCAGTTTATTGTTTAAAATGGTCCGCAAATGTGCGTTTTATATATGTAACATGTGACCTCCCTACGTCACTACGCATTTACGTTAGGTCGCGCTGGACCGGACCTAGACGAAAAGTTGTGGTTTAAAAGTACATATTTTTTATTTTTCTTGTCAAAAATGACAATCGTTTTGCTAGATAAGACCCTTATGCCTCTTTTGGGATTGTTATAGTCCTTTGAAACTCCGTTAAAAAAAACTGTTTAGTGTTGAGTTAAGTATTAAATGTTGGGCTCTATTAAAGTCCATTATAAATCCTGCAATGTTTTCCTCAAAAAACATAATTCCTTCTCACTGAACAAAGAAAGACATCAACATTTTGGATGACATGGTGGTGAGTAAATTATCTGGATTTTTCTTTTAAGAAAATGGACTAATCCTTTAATGCATGAATAAAAATATAAATACACATATTTAAACAGAACTCTATGTATAGATTTATATTATTTATTTATATTTCCCAACAGATTGTTGTAGTGCATTCTTGGATTGCGATAGACTTTGTTATCTTTAGAGACTTTCTTATCTTAAAAAATATGATTAATTGCCTAATTCCCTGATACAAACAAAACTGCAGATAATTACAAACCGTTCTGTAGGATTGGAAGTTTTAGACCAAACAAGATCAGTAATTGAAACAATCCAGATGCATATTGTTTTGTGAATTGACAGCCCTCCAGGGAAAAACTAGTTGTGTTGACATCATGCTTTGGCATCTTCAAAACAGAAACATGATTTACAGCGTTCAGATTTGCCTCACTTTCGCCGTTCCCGAGGGTCTAGCTTGTGTTAATAAGTCCTTCACGTTGCGCCGGGATGCTTTGAATTTCAATGCCCACTTAACGTTTGTTAAAAAGCAGCAGTTACCGCTCCGCGCTTCAGCCACCCACCAACCAGCCCACCTCCTGCTGAATTACGACATCACTCGTACGCCTTCACAGACGACCCTGCAGCTCGGCAGCCCATAATCTAAACCAGAGCTACTAATAATTTAGCGGCAGTAAGAGGAGATGCCGGGGAACGAGCGTGGAACAATGTGTTGTAGACTCTAAAGTTAAACTTTTGAAAAGTTTAAGCAGAAAGGTGGGATAGAGAGAAAACAAGTGCGGGCCACTGGCGTAGCCTTGGTGGGCGACATGGTGTTTACACTGTGCTTGATGAGGAATGAAGTTGTTAATCTGGGAAGTAAAGCATGAGGCATTCCAGGCTGCCACAGACAATGAATCTGGGTTTGGACTTGATTTGTCATGGTAGTTCATGTAACTCCTTGTTATTTACAAGCAATATTCCTTTTTCTTCCAAATGACCCCCTATAGAATTTTCATCAACGTTGAACGCTGCTGGCACGACGTCGCGTTTTTCCTGTCCAAAATAAGCACAATGAGATGGTTGGCTGACTCGAGCAATAAATACGAGCGACGTCACAACACAAGCGCTTTGTCACCTGAGGAGAGTGGAGCAATCAGCTTGGGTTCGGGTTCGATTTCTTTAGCCAAAACTTGAGAATTGTAACTGGAACCTCTTAACATTTCCCGGACGAACGTCGACTTTAGCGGCCATATATGTTAAGGTCATTACAAGAGGCCGGGTGAGAGTGCTACTTATTGCGCAGTATGTAAAACTAGCTCACCTCCATCCCTCCCATTTGGCCCCCATGCATCCCGCATATAGCTTGAGTAAATGTTTTGGCTGGCAGAGAAGAGTTGTTGAAAACCATTTGTTACCTCTCCCGAATCAGATGCATTCCTTTTGTGATAATACGCAGCAATGTCAATAAAACAAGCGTAGTGTTTGCCATCCATCACATCTGCGTTTTGGATACCGACGGCCCGTGAAAATTAAGCTCCCCCGGCGATTGGGTAAGCGGCCTCTCTCGTATCAATTATGCTGAGGTTTGTTGAAGCTTTTAGTCCGGCAGGCAGGATGAGAACAAGTTATCTTGGCGTAAAGTTGAGAAATGTGCAATTGCACAAAACGTTTTGTGAGTGATTGAACTATGGGAGCGGCCGAGGGTCAGTGAAAGCCTGGCATTATGGTGAAACTACACTCTTAAAAATAAAGGTGCCCTTTTTCGGATAAATGGTTCCTTTCCTCCGAATGTTTGTGTTCCTTGTAGAGGAAAAAATCTTTGGACTATATAAAGATTAGTAAAGAACGGTTCTTTAAAGCAGTGGTTCCCAAACTTTTTTAGCATGCGGCCCCCCTTGTAAACGGTGCATTCCTTCGCGGCCCCCCAAAGAAAATTTGTGACAAAAAGCTGTTCTCAACATTTTAATTAAAAAAAAAAACCATAAAATTATACAAAAAAGTAGTGCTTTTGGTTATTAGCCTTATTTTTTTTTAGGTTTAATTACACATAATTCATGATAAATTAATGTATTTCATAAAATGTCATAAAACTGGGGCCCCCCTGGCACCATCTCGCGGCCCCCAGTTTGAGAACCACTGCTTTAAAGGATGCTTTTTTTAGGAAACGAAAATTGTTATTTAATGGCATCGCTGTGATGAACATTTTAGTTAAAAAAAAATTGTGCTCCTGTATGTTAACTGGTAAATGCATGGTGCAAGCAATAGCTAGGTAATGGGTTCGATTCCCAAGGGATGCCAAATGTATTAATATAACTTTATGTACCTTTCTTTCAACCATATGCCTTATCTTTCAATCAAAAGTTAAATTGTGTAATTTCATTGCTTAAACTTACACATTATCTGACCTGTAAACGTGAACTTATATGATCTTAAATGTATTTTTTCTTTCGTAAGAGAGCACATACTTGCCTTGTTTCATTATTATTGTTATTATCTTCTGTTCTCTCAAATTCTACGGCTGTCTTTTTCTACTTAACCTGTGCTTTTTACGCAACGCCCTGTCTTTTTACAATCTCTTTCAGCTCAAACCCATTGTAATTGTGCAAGTTGAGCAAATAAATTGTGACTTGGTTCAGATTCACAGGCAACAACTTTTTCAGTCCTTATTAACATTATATTTTTTATGCTGGAATGCATGATGGGAACTCTCCCGAACCCCTTAAAGGATTACTTCACTTTTATAAAAAAAATCCTAATAATTCACTCACCCCCATGTCATCCAAAATGTTGATGTCTTTTTTTGTTCAGTCGAGAAGAAATTAAGTTTTTTGAGGAAACATTCCAGGATCTTTCTCAACTTAATTGACTTTATTGGACCTCAACAGTTTAGTTTCAACGCAGCTTCAAGGGGCTCTAAACGATCCTAAACAGGCATAAGGGTCCCATTTAGCAAAAAGATTGTTATTTTTGGCAAGAAAATGCCAAAAATGTAAAAATATGTACTTTTAAATTACAACTTCTCGTATTGCACTAGCCGTGTTACGTGCCAGCGTGACCTTACGTATTGCGTAATCACGTCGAACTGTCACGCATGACGTATGCGAAACTACCACTCCAGTGTTTTACAAGTGTGGAGAAAAAGGACCGTTCCGATGTTGTTGTATGTTAAATGATATTAATTAATTAAACTAACGATAAGGTCGCGCTGGCGCATCATACGGCTAGCGCAAGACAAGCATTTTGAAAAATGAAACATTTTGATAAAAAAGTAAATGCAAAGTAAGAATATCAAAATAAGAAGCATACATCTCTTCACGTACTATTTTGCACATGATTTCAAATGACATCATACAAACCAATTTCGTTGTTTTTTCCACATTAAGGGGGAAAATGTTCATTACTGCAATGTGGATTTGGAAATACTTATAATTAAAAAATCTAAAAAATAAAAAGCTTCAGTGCATGTTATACTATAAACATTTACAGTAAAGAAACATGTGGTATTTGATGATTATTGGTAAATGTGTCCAAGACCAATTTTCTCATCCTCCGTAACAATTTTCAATCATTGTTTAAGCCCTCAAGGAACTAACATTTTCAAAAAAAATTTGTTGGAAGGGACATAATTGACTGTGACACTCAAGATGGCTACCAAGTAAGCAGTTCTTATTTTTCTCTCCAGATAAAAGTTGAAATTTTGTTTGTCATAGTACCTAGACAGATTTTTAGTTCTCATTACCGAAACATGAGTTTGTAAATGCATATATTTAATGTAATATCATGTTGCGGTAATGATAATTTTTGATAATGATCTAAAAAATTTAAATAATTCTATAGGAAATATTTTTAAAATCCTCTAAAAATAATGTTTATAGTATGTTCAGACCTTAATCTTATATTTGCAAAAAAATAATTGGCTTCAAGGGCTTTTTAAAAAAAATCTGATGCTGGACACCTTTTAAGTCTGGATTTCGTGAGAATCACCCTTATGCCTTGTTTGGGATCATTTAGAGCCCTTTGTAGCTGTGTTGAAACTGCTATTTTAAACTGGGGGTCTCCAATAATTGGGAAAAATCCTGGAAGGTTTTCCTCAAAAAACTTAATAAAAAAACTTTTTTTATACAAGTAGAACATTCCTTTAACAAATCAGTAACATTGTTTAGACTCATTTAGTGGTACTGTATATTTAGTGGTTGGTCTTCATTGTGTTATGCACATTTCTTTGTACTAAATATGACCCAGAAAACATACAGTTTATGCTGAATGATTTACCTTTGCATGCCCGTCTATGTGAGATGGCTTTGGTCATGTCTCTGTAGTAGCCTTCTTTACAGTAGTGGCAGTGACGTCCGGCAGTATTATGCCTGCAGTTGAGACACACACCTCCACTTCTTCGCCCTGATAGCTTATATAACTCCATGTTGAAGCGACAGCGTCGGGCGTGAAGGTTACAGTGACAGGCTGTGAGGAGAGATCGACATCGAGAAAACAAAAGGAGAGAGAGGTTTAGTGCCAGCTGTTAAAATTTTGCCAGTACATTAACAGATCTATTCCCTGTGTGCATCTACATTCTTAGAAAAAAATAGTTAAGAAGCAGCGAGACGACTGAAAGGTTGATGAAAACCTGATGGTATTTTTGGTATATCGGTAAGAGACATAAATGTTCACATTTACAGTGTATTATTTTTTTTTTTAGCGAACGATCTTACTATTGCTTTATTGCCATTTTATTTTTTATGGCTTAGCCCTCCTCATGATGTCGAATCTGAAACTGAAGTGATGTAAAATGATTTAAGGGCTGTTTCTGTCCCCCGGCGATCGTAGAAACCCATCACACAGTGAAAGAGAGGAAGGCGAAAGCTTTGACTGGCGTCTTGAGAGCACTTTATTATTTTAATGACATCATTGCATCTCTGGGACTCTGGCCATTATAATATTTCATTAAGAGACAATGGCTTCATAAAAGCACTCACTTATGCACACACCACACCTGTTCATGGTTTGGACCCTTAACCTTTCCTGGCTATTAGAAGTCAAGCTTTTATATCACACACATTATTCTTTGTCAATAATTAGGCCAGAATCCACAAACCAAAATGTTTATTATCCATTTATATACTTGCAAATCAAATACTGTAAATATTCTTGATACACTTTAGTTAATAACTGACACGTTTAATAGATATTTTCTAGATGTCTTTTCTCAAACTGGATCCTTTCATTATGTTCCTTTGTCTTTAAAGGTGAAGTGTGCCATTTCCAATCTATTAGTGGCACAAAGTAGAGTTTTAAACTGGTTTCTCAAACACACTCTGCACATTAAGATGGGACAAAAGACCTTTATCAGTTCATAACAGTGTTTTATGACAAACATTATCTTGTGTTCCACCAATGTGCTTAAACGCTTTGTTGAGATGCCAGACTGATACAGATGTATTGAGCTATAGTAACCGCAAAAGAGCCTTCTCACACCCGCTGAAGAGTGGAGGGGTGAGTTACTAAACAGGGACATAAACTGTCTCTCACACACGCAGAAAATAAACCGCTGTCAAGTTTCCCTCCAACACCTACAACACTTACAGCGCTCCGCATACCAAGTCTCTCAAGTCTCTCTTTCTCTCTCGCTCTCTTTCTCTCTCTCTTTCTCGCTCTCTCTCGCTCTCCATGTCCCTCAAAATGCAGCATGAAGTTAAACAACTTGTTTATGCAAGTCAGTTCAACCTACTATATTAGGTTTTGACTTGTGATACGTTGACTTAAACATTTGTGCTAGCTTGCAAAGACTGTAGATAACATTTTTTGTTTTTGTTTAACATTTAAGTTAGATAACTAATATCATGCACCTGTTTGGAAATGTTTGAATAATGAGTCAAGTCTGCTTGAAGAGGACATATCATGAAAATCTGACTTTTTCCATGTTCAAGTGCAATAATTTGGTCCCCAGTGCTTCTATCAACCTAGAAAACGTGAAAAAACCAACCCAGTAACTTATTCTTTGTCCACAAGAAGCCGGTGCATTCCCTATCCGATAAATTATATAAAAAATAATCCGTAAACACAGCGTCGTCTCAAGAAATATCTGCGCACATACGAAACCACTGAAACCGACTGAAAGCGGTGTAGTATATATGTCGGACCAGTATGGGGCGCTGTAATTCTGCCACAGATATACACTATACACGGAGAAGAAGACTTTGAGCATGCGCATAACCAACGTATGATGTTGTCCATTATCGCTTGTTGCTCACCACAATTGCATAGAAGCAATAAATTTGGCTGTAATAAAGCTAGTAGGCTTTAGTAGCTTCACGTAGTCCGCCGTTATTGTTGTTGCTGTTACGTGTGACGCTTCCGACACGTGACGTGATGTGACGTTTTCGCTTCACAAAATATATGGATTGACTGTACACACGAAACCGCAAGGGTGTCGATTTCAGATTTATCCACTTTAGGACCCGGTTTCAAAAAATAGCGGATTCAGTCTCCCAAAACGCCGGATCCGTGGATGAAACGCCAATACGATAAAAAATGTATATGTATACAGTGATACACGTCTCCGTGTGGACAGCCCCTTAGTTTTGGTAAACCATTTTCTGTAAGCATGTGAAAAAAATAGCTAATTGAAATTTGGCTCCTCTTGTGATGTCAGAAGGGGATAATACCGCCCCTTAATCTGCACTATCCCACCACGGCACTGCCATTTAGTGCAGAGATCAACTCATTTGCATTTAAAAGGACACACCCAAAAATGGCACATTTTTGCTCACACCTGCAAAGTGGCAATTTTAAAGGACAAGTTGGGTATTTTACACTTAAAGCCCTGTTTTCAGATTGTTTATTTTGTAATAGAACGGTTTTGACTGAAATTTGGACATATGATGCTGGCCCGAGAATTTTCGGGTGTTTGATGTATCACCCCCCACCTCTACAATGGCTGCAGGTGCACTGGAACAATCCTTCCTAAAATGCATTAAACTTTCATTTACAAAGACGTGAAACCCACCGAGTGATCAGGGGTGCCCACCGACACGCCCACACAAAAATCGCCGCAAAAGACGCCTTCCAACAGGTGTTTTATCATTCGTTGTAAACTTGTGGATCTATTTTTACAAACGCCTCACACCCGTATATTCTTCCGTTGAGAGCTTAAATAATAGACACTCCAGCCCAGTTGGTGGCGATAATCCAGCTTTGCCAATTGCAGGAATACAAACAACGTTCTCGGCGGCGGAGTAATACCGTTCCTCACAGCACATCTAATACATGTCAATGGAGTTGGACAAAAACTACGAAAAAACCTGTTGGAAAGCATCTTTTGCAGCGATTTTTGTGTGAGCATATCAGTGAACACCCCTGACCACTCGGTGAGTTTCACGTCTTTGTAAACGAAAGTTTAATGCATTTTAGGAAGGATTTAGGTGTAAAAAAAACGAACTTGTCCTTTAACATGTTATAATAAATTATCTATATGGTATTTTGAGGTAAAACTTCACATATGTACTCTGGGGACACCAAAGATTTATTTGACATTGTAAAATGTCCCCTTTAAGGTTCTTAGTTCCACCAGCTTTTTAGCTTTTATTACATTGTTGTATTTGTGCCAAAAAAATTTACTCCGTTTATACTTTTTCTGCATGCAATATACATATTCTCTAAACTTTGTTCTTTGTTTCTAAAATTAGCTCTATTTTAAAACAGTTTCACAAAGTATTTCGGATATTCAAACATCGGGATAGCCGTTTGGCACGCTTCATCGTCGCTCACATTGCTAGCACGGAATATTATTTATTCATCCAGGTCTTTGTAGAACTGACACTGAGCTGAAATGTGAAAGCGGCTCAGCTGACCGCAGCTCCATTGTTCAGAACAGAAACCAGCTCCAGCTCTTACAGAAGCCCTGCGGGGTGAGAAAATGGTTGATCCCCAGAGAACTGAAATGTGGAGCGAAAGGTGTAAAGACAGAGCGATGTGTCAAGCTAAATGAGATGGTAAGAATGTGCTTAAACGAACCAAATCCTGCCATTAAGGCTGCCATTGAGGGTTTCCATATGGTGCATGTGGACCAGAGAGGGTGTGGGGATTGGTCAAATCGACAAGCCATTTGTTTTCAGTCCGACAGCGGAATCTTAGCTTGAAATTATTGTTTATTAGATACATTTGTTTAAGTATATAAGCAAAACACTGTAAAAACACATCTAAAATCTGACAGTAATATACTGATCTCTATTAAAACAGTAATCTACTGTAAAAAAACAATGCATTCTGAGCAGTATTTTGCACGTTAAACAATTGCTGTTACACTGTAAAAAAAATTCAGCATTTTTTGTCAAACCAACATATTTTTATGCTACTTTAACTTAAAAAATTAAGTCAAACAACTTTACTGTGAAAAAATAGCTGTAATTTATGCAGCTGGTTGCCAGTAACTTACTGTAGATTTAAATATATGTTATTTACTGGCAACAGTCTGTTCAAAGTTAAATGAACATTAAACATTAACAAGTCTTTATCTTTACAGAATAAAACTATAAAATAACAGCCTCATGCAAAGCATTATGGGGACCAGAAATCCTCATCAGCCTTTTTTGTTAATGTTCATTTAACTTTGAACAAACTGTTACCAGTAAATAACATAAATTTAGCTGCTTTTATAAGTTATGTCAACTATTCACAAGTCAAAACTTTAAAAAAAGTAAGTTGAATTTATTTATTTCACAGTATGAATCTGTAAAGTTATAGTAGATTGCCGGTGTCTGTGCTATCAGTATTTTACCGTTATTTTACAGAAAAAATTACAGTGTACCGTAAAAATTTGATCATTTAATACGATTCTAAAATTAAGTAATTTTGTGGATATGCAAACACATTCAGTTTCTTCCAGTACTACAAATAGCTTAACTTAATTTGTTACCCTGAACTGTTCATTTTTTTCAGATTATTAATATTATACATTTGTATTTGCTTGCACTCCTTGATTATCTTTCTCTGCATAAGATACCATTTCGTTCCTTTTAAAAGGTAGAATGCAAAGATCCTTAATTATACAGAAAATACTACAGAAGTTGTTACAACCACACTTTTTACCTAAAGCAGCTTTGTTGCAAACTCGATTTTTTTAATCTTTCCTCTCCCACATGGCCATCTGGAAAAGCTGCAGTTCACTGCGGTACGCTGTGATGTAATGACGGGTAAGAAAAAAGGGGGCGTCCCTGTTACTCTGTAATCGTTTGCCAGCACCAATTAGCGGGGCAATTGGACCTCCCTGCTTTTCTGTTTGTCTAACTGCTTGTGAACACCACCAGTTGCCTAGAGAAAGTGAGATACAAAGTCTCAACAAATACGATGCGATCCAAACACAACCACAGGAAAAGACAGCACAGAGCTTATTTGCCTGCTAACTGCCTGTGAAATTGCTACTGCATTCATCACAAATCAGATAAACGTTAAGACCAAAAGTTATTATAACCTTAAAATGGAATTATGGTTAAGCCCATTTTGGTATTATTGGATTACACGGTTAATTATTAACTAGTTTACTACTTAATTTCCTGCACTGTAATGTTGAATATTGTTGACAAAAAAGTCGGAAACTGACATGAATTAGAGTTAGACTGCTATTATTGTTAAAGGGACAATAATAATTCTATCATCATTTTCTTACTCTTGTGTTGTTACAAACTTGTATAAATTTATTGGTTCTGATGAACATGAAAGAAGATATTTTGAGGATTTTTGAGAAAAAAAGTTCAAAATCCCCATTCACTTCCATGGTATTCTTTTTTACTACTACTATGGAAGTAAATGGAGCTCATGATTGGTTTGGTTACAAACATTCCTCAAAATATATTTCATCGTGTTCATCAGAACAAAAAAAATGAAAACAACAAGAGAGTGAGTAAATGATGACACAATTTTCATTTTTGGGTGAACTATCCCTTTAACAGTTAACTGATTAGTTGATGAGATTTATGCATTTGGCAGATGCTTTCATTCTTTTTTACGTAAAAATTACTTCAATTGGTAACACCTAAACAAATTAAGTTTTTTAAAGGAAAACACCACCGTTTTTCAATATTTTATATGTTTTACCTCAACTTAAATGAATTAATACAAACCTATCTTTTTTCAATGCGTGCACTTTTAATCTTTGTACAGCGCGTGGTGAATGTGTTAGCATTTAGCCTAGCCCAATTCATTCCTTAGGATCCAAACAGGGATGAATTTAGAAGCCATCAAACACTTCCATGTTTTCCCTATTTATAGACTGTTACATGAGTAGTTACACCAGTAAGTATGGTGGCACAAAATAAAACGTTAGCTTGGATCCTAAGGAATGAATGGGGCTAGGCTAAATGCTAACACATTCACGACTCGCTGTGCAAAGATGAAGTGCACGCATTGAAAAAAGATAGCTATGTATTAATTCATCTAAGTTGAGGTAAGAACATAGTAAAATATTGAAAAACGCTGGTGTTTCCCTTTAAACTTATATTTTAGTTTGAGTGAAAAATACTTTACGTTTTTTCAACTAAAATGTTTCACTTAATGTTTTAGGTGTTACCAAATGAAGTAATTTTTTGCTTCTTCCAATGTGTGGTATCGCTACGAAAAACCCTTTCATAACCTTTACTTTTAAGTATACATTTTATTAATACTGTGTGTATGTTCACTAGGCATGACCCTTGAAATGCTAAAGCAATGTTTTTCCAATCGAACTATACAGGAAAAGGTTTAATAATGAAATCGCAATTAAATTAACATTGCATTTTGTTGATTATAATTGGTTTATTTAAGCCAACTTTGATTTATTAGCCAAAAAACACATAGACCATTAGGAATCCTTCACCGATGGACAAGCACTGTTTTACATGTCTGTACAAAATCTGCTGCCAAAAGAAAGCTTGGTCATGTTAACTCTTAAACTCACTTGTGGAGGTCACAAGCCTTCAGGCGCTGTAAATCTTGGGACAGCTAAGCCGCATGCACCATCATGAAACCGTTCTCTTGTATAATTGTTTAATCAGTAATGTCTAATGGACAAGTCTTTGTTTTTCACTTGTACTCCGTGCCAATGATAACATAATATGTAATGGATAATAACACATAATAGCCGGAATATCTCAAACTATTTAGAGTCCTGGAACGCTCCCAAGTTGTCCCGTAAGGAATACCGCGAATGCTGTTATGGGGCTACACTCGAAGAGAAGCCCTCCAATTCTCAAAAACTGTAACTTGTTTCTCATGGCTTATGTGTCTTTGTTTCATACTTTATTGAGCCCCTTATAAAATCTGTGCATTTATGCATTTGGCAGACACTTTAAAAAGGTCCTAATATGTACCATAGGTACAGACATTTGGTACCATTGGTCCCGTACACACTGCATATTAATTCGGTTGTCACTTCACCTTTTAATGCTTAATCCTGTTCTTTACACACACAATTCAGTAATTTACGGGACTGACAACCGCATTCTACAACCAAATTAAGTCCCGCAAAATGCAGGTAGTGACAACCGCATTTACAGAAACTCTGCATAGTGTGTACATAACCGATCTGAACAACTAGTAGTTAATAAAGTATTTAAACATGCATCATGGACATGACAGGTCTCTCTTCTGAAAAAATAAATGCCTAGAAGGGGAAAAGTCTTCTGCAGAAAATGACAGAGCACGTTTTCTGACTAGTGTTGCTAGATCTTGCACAAAAAACAGCCAACAAGAAAAATCCAATAATAAACCAAAATGAATCCAAATGCTTTACCTCAAAGATCAAAATATTGGGACCGGCACCTTTACACTTTATGAACACCAAAATCTTGATCGCCCAAACCCTTACTCGCGAGTTTACTCGCTTCATTCACGTGTAAAATTCTAGTTATCGAGACATTCACGCGAAAATTCACGTCATGGGAGGGGCTGCTGCGACTCCGTTTGCTTTCTGTTATCACTTCACTACTATAGCAAGCTCCTGATTAGTTAACGCAGTGTGTTTTTCCGCCAAAGTTTAAATTTTTTGCAAATGAGGTGGAATTGCGTCTACAGCGTCACGATACACAGCTCATTCGCGCCGCGAGACCTCCAGATGCGCATCACCGCGTCTTTGCATTGACTTAACATTGAAATCACTCGCACTTGACACCTCTACCGCGGCTAGTCTGAATGCAGCATTAGCGGTTATGTGCCAAAACGGTATAAACGTACAAAAAAGACGAGGACCTGGGAACACCACACTCCGCTGTGGAGTAGCCTGAAAAAATTTGTACAATGCACTATAGCCTGACCGATATATATCGGCAGGCCGATATTATCGGTCGATATTAGCCATTTTCCAAACTATCGGCATTCATAATGGCAGATAAATTAATAAAGAAAAAAAACTGACGAAACAGCCTTCAACCGTGTCATGAGTGTTGCCATTGTATAGTTTGTCCACCAGAGGGCACTCAACATCCTCCCTGTTTGCAACACGCAGAGAGTTGGGCAGAGAGAACAACGGTTAAAGGATTAGTCCATTTTCTTAAAAGAAAAATCCAGATAATTTACTCACCACCATGTCATCCAAAATGTTGAGGTCTTTCCTTGTTCAGTCGAGAAGAAATTATGTTTTTTGAGGAAAACATTGCAGGATTTTTCTAATTTTAATGGACTTTAATAGAACCCAACATTTAATACTTAATTCAACACATAACAGTTTTTTTCAACGGAGTTTCAAAGGACTATAAACAATCCCAAACGAGGCATAAGGGTCTTATCTAGCGAAACGATTGTCATTTTTGACAAGAAAATTAAAAATTATGTACTTTTAAACCACAACTTTTCGCCTTGGTCCGGTCCAGCACGACCTAACGTAAATGCGTAGTGACGTAGGGAGGTCACGTGTTACATATATAAAACGCACATTTGCGGAGCATTGTAAACA
Source organism: Misgurnus anguillicaudatus (assembly GCF_027580225.2). Classification (NCBI taxonomy): domain Eukaryota; kingdom Metazoa; phylum Chordata; class Actinopteri; order Cypriniformes; family Cobitidae; genus Misgurnus; species Misgurnus anguillicaudatus. The sequence continues at coordinate 35,793,015 of NC_073355.2, forward strand.
ATAAACTCGCACAAAGACATTAATGAGTATCAGTTGACATACAACAACGTAGGAACGGTCCTCATTCTCAACACATGTAAACACTGGGGTGGAGTTTCGCGTTCGTCCTCTGTGACCTCTTGACGTGATGACGTATTGCGTCGGGTCACGCTAGCACATCGCGCCCAGATCTAGACGAGAAGTTGTGCTTTAAAAGTGTATATTTGTCATTTTTATTGTCAAAAATGACAATCGTTTTGCTAGATAAGACCCTTATGCCTCGTTTGGGATTGTTTATATTCCTTTGAAACTCCGTTGAAAAAAACTGTTATGTGTTGAATTAAGTATTAAATGTTGGGTTCTATTAAAGTCCATTAAAATTTGAAAAATCCTGCAATGTTTTCCACAAAAAACATAATTTCTTCTCGACTGAACAAAGAAAGACATCAACATTTTGGATGACATGGTGGTGAGTAAATTATCTGCATTTTTCTTTTAAGAAAATGGACTAATCCTTTAAGTGAGTTCATGGTGAGTTGGTCACAAGACAATAAAAGAAACAAGTTTCTTTTTAAAATGCATTATCATATTATTTTAGTTCAAACTCATAAATAACTACAAATAACTAATGTTAGGGAAATCTGTTAATGTTTTGTTGCGCGTCACTGAAATAATAATACAAATATCGGCCGATATATCGGATTTTAAAACCCACAAACATTTGTATCCGTATCTGCCTTCAAAATCCTTTATCGGTCGGGCTCTACATTGCACAACGCCAAGATGGAGGTTTAGTGCAAAACATAACGCTGTTGAATTATTTTGGTCAAAGCTGTGATAAGCTCACAAGACGGCAAAACGTTGCTATTGTTATCTCTGTGTCAATCATCATATTTTCGGGAGTGAGTCTTGTTCCATACAGACATGTAACGAACATTTAGGAAATTCACTCCCGCATTGTCACTCCCGAAAGTTTGTAATGTGTACGAGGCCATTATGTACCTCTGAGGAACAAATATGAACTCTTTAGAAAGATAGAAAGGTGTACTTTTTGAAAAAGACCATTTTCTGACATTTCCTGGGATTCAAACCCATAACCTACATTTACATTTATTCTTTAAGCTGACACTTTTATCCAAAGCGACTTACAATTGCTAAATATGTCAGAGGTCGCACGCCTCTGGAGCAACTAGGGGTTAAGTGTCTTGCTCATGGACACAATGATGTCACAGTGGATTCGAACCCAGATCTCTCACACCAAAGGCGTGTGTCTTATCCACTGCGCCTTTACCACCCAACCTTTGTGTTGCTAACGCAATGCGCTACCAGCTAAGCTACAGGAACTACAGGTACTCATTTTACAGTTGACTGACTTTTACAGTAACTCTTTGGGCGGGCGTTGGAAAATGCTAGCCCATAAAAATTTCCAATTAAATCACAGGTTGACATATGAGTCGCTCTTATATTTCAGGGCTTCTGAGCAGTTGGCGAAAATAAACAAAATAGAAAAGATGTCGCTGTGTTCTGTTAAAGAGAGCGTGTTTCCTTTTGGAATACGATCACAGCAAATACCGCCCGGGGCGAAAAACATCCCAGCGTGATGAATTATTGCATCAACGTATCATTGAACGGCTTGTTAGTCCCTTGATTTATGGTGGGCTTTGCATGTTCTCTTGTTTGTTTTCATAAATATAACACACCCTTTGAGTAACTCCTCATTAACTTACGGCACTTTCATTTTCCCTGTACATACGTAGTGCTGACAGCGCGCGAGCCGCTCTTAAGAAGCCTCGTCATGGTGATCTCAGGAACCACGACCTGCCAAAAAACTTAACTTAAAGAAGTGCACGGGCATTCAGGAAATTCCCACTTTAGGAGCTTTTCCAAATCCAAATGAAAACATCTCGTCAAGTTAAAACATCTAGCATCATCTTGCAGGAATTATGGAAATGATAGACATAGTTCTGGATCAATTTTCAGGAATTAATATCCTAATCTGATTTTACTTTTGATTTGTACCTGGAATCTCAGAATTATTTCATAGATGCAGGAAAATTCCTGGTGCATTTAAAAATAAGTTGAAATCCAAACTATTTTTAAAAGCACACAATTTATTGATATTTACTTAGTGTTCATCTGGGTGTCCCAAAATATTGTGTAACTGTACAGTTAACTTCTTTGGCAATATATCAAAGTATTGTGAGAGCTTGCTATGGCTTTAAGTGCATGTCGCTTCAACAAGGGGTAAAGTTTGGCTGAATTGAGCACCGGCCACTGCTGTTGGGCGCTGTAACTAATTCAGAGGTAATCCAAGTAATTCCAAGAATTCGGTGGCATAACGATTACCATCAAGATGAATGGGAATGCTAATAGATAGCCAACACTGTTAGACATGGTGCTATGCCCATATAGTAAGAGGCCTTTTCCTGATACATGCATCTGTCCCTAAAAATAAAAACACCAACCGTGTCAAAAGTATTACGGAATCTCGTATACACATACAAAATGGTAAATGGTAAATGGACTGCATTTATATAGCGCTTTCATAGACCAATGGCCATCCAAAGCGCTTTACAATTTTGCCTCACATTCACCCATTCACTCACACATTCATACACCGACGGCGGTGTCAGCCATGCAAGGCGCCATCCAGCTCGTCGGGAGCAGCTGGGGTTAGGTGTCTTGCTCAAGGACACCTCGACACTTGGTCAGGTGGAGCCTGGGATTGAACCACAAACCTTCCGATTTGTAGACAACCTACATGAACCACTCAACCACTGCCGCCCCTACAGTACATATGTGCAGTATGCCGTCAGAAAAAGTACACTGCTCATCTTGATTTATTCACCATTTTTATTTAAAAGCCAATTTTAATGGTACGTAGGAAAAAGCTGGATTGAAATCAAGCACGAGAGATAAAGACATTGAATTGGACACCAGACACTGAAGAGTTTTGCGTGACTGGATGGGATTCACCGTGTAACATAAATCAGTTTGATGGAGAGCAACCTCAACGTGAGCATTTCCAATCGTTTCTGCATTCCTTCTGTTTTCAAGCCCGTGTAAATCTTCCACGCGATAGACCGCGATACAGATGTGTGGCCCATCGAAGAATCTTCGCTCCAAATCCCAAATGATCCGTAAACGAGAATCTCCCCTGGTTCACGCCGTGATGTGGCGTGGGACGGAGAGAACGTGCTTTTCCACTGCAGGTGCCGTTGCTCTGATACGCCCCCGGTCTCATTGTCTCTCACCGGCTGAGATTTACAGCCCTTGAAATGCGCTAAGAAGCCTCATTGACGAAGCATTAGTGGAATGCGGCTTTGCGGTGAAGGAAAACTTTATATGATGAGCGTTACAACGTGTGTCCCAGTGGCCTTTTTGAATTAGAGCGTGATGCTTCTCCTGGACAAATTGTAAAACAGGGATAAAGGAATCCCATAATGCTTTGCGAATGCAAGTAGTATGTGAATATAGATATTTATAAAGATTAAAACATTGATAAATAGTTAATGTGTTAGCAGCGCAAAGGTTGTAGGTTTGATTCCCAAAAACGCATACTGATAAAAATGTTACACTTTTTTTAAGTTGCTTTGGATAAAAGCATCTACCAAATGTATAAATGTAAAGTCGGTTGAGGTTTCAGTGAGGCAGCTCAATAGGTTTTGGAATGGAGCCAACTTAATATGACCCGTTTACGATCTTAATCTGTGTTCATTTAGATCTGCATTAAAAGAACGGGCCATTTTTAACACAGAAGTTTCCTGTGATTTGAAGCTTGAGGGAAAAAACAACACAGACTGTTGGACGTGTAACTAAAAACTGCTAGCATATTCCAAAGCCAATCTCTTTAAGTCAGGATTGATATGGGAGCTTTCAAGAGCTTATAATTAAAACTACGCCTTAGGAAAAGAAAGCAGCAGCCTGCTGTCAGTCAATTATAAAACCACCATGAACGATCAGATAAAATCACAGACTGGCTGGAGGTGTGTTTTCAGAAATCTGCAGATGCCACAGCGGGCTGATCTGCCAGACGCTCGAGCTTCGGTGTACCCCACAGCGGACGAGAGGCTTAGAGGTCGAGCTGTAAATTACAAACTGCAGGTGACCACACATCCTAACTGCGGTTTTGACCATCATGATGTAAGCCTGAAGTACAACGGCACAAACCCCTCCTGTCAAATCTAGAGTTAACCAACCAAAACACACCGCTTACTGCGTCCACTGAGGTTTAAAGGTTGACACAAGTAATACACTTTCTACATATCATCCAGACATTTACTACTTTATATTACTTACATTAGTGGTTCCCAAAATTTTGCGACCCACTTAGATGTGTATAAACTACGGCTGTCAATCGATTAAAATATTTAATCACGCATTTTATCTGTTTTATATTTACCTTAATTTAACACTTTTCAAGTTTTTAATACTTTAATCAACATGGGCATAGACAAATGGATGCTTTATGCAAGTGGCTGTTTATTAGTGAAAGATAATAAAGTAAAAAAAAACTTCTTTTTTTTTGAAAACAATCCAGTTAAAGATTTCAAAAACAAAATAACCGCATCCATACCTTAAAATCACTGGTAAAACTAATACATTTGGCAAACAAATTCAAAAACAATATCAATATGTTCAACTTTGTTCTTTCTTTTATTGTTTGATTGACAGTTTTAAGATTTACTGTAATGTAATGATCTAACATAATGTTACACATCAGATATTTTCCCCCAAAAGTTAATCAAACATTTACCTAACCTAAGATTATATCTGTGTGAATTCTTGTCAAAACAGATATTTTTAAAACTGTAATTCTGTCTATGTATACATATATCTGAGTCGAGTGCCTGTGTGCATGCTTCAGATGTGTCAGTCAGTGCGAGGGAGATTGTTTTTGAGTCTTGTCGCTCTTAATAACTTTTTAAACATCAATCAGGTCCCGAACTTTATTTCTCCTTACACGGAATTGAACCCTAGACAATCTAGCCTGTAATCACGGGTAATTTTTTCCTTTTTAGCATTTTACTTGAGAAAAAAAAGAAATTAGCACAATATCGATAAATTAGATTGATAGTGTGTTGAAGCGGAATTTTTGCAGCGGTTCTTGATAGACTCATTTAACCAGAATGCACTGTGCGAAACTGATTCATTAGCTCCACCCACTAACTACTGATCGGTGTAGCCTTTGGCGCGCAAGAATCGTATGTACGTTCTTGCGGCGCCGCAAGAAGTCGAACAAGCCTAATAGCTTCTTTTAATGCTCAACCTCATTCAGAACGTTCAGAATATGTAGTCGTGCATTTTTCTTCTGGTGATTTGATGACGCGTCAAATCACCGTTACTGTAGCAGTTAAAAGCGTTATTTTTTATATGGAGTTACTACATTTGATGGCAGCACAATCAACTGCATATATGTGATGAAATATAGTGTTGGAACATAATGTTGTTTTAGGGTGGAGTTCCGCTTTAGTAACTATTTTAACATCAAGCAAGTCCTGCACTTTATAATTCCTGCATGTTTTAAACCCGAAACCAAAATCTCAGATGCGCAAGTGGATGGACACGCATCCTTTGTATTAGTTAAGCATTTATGACAATACACCTCTTAGAAAACGTACAAATAAAGATCATTGTAGACATTTGATGATTATTTACCAAGCGTGCCGCACAAGCTCTGAAAAGTAAAGCCAAAATGTCTTGATCGCCCCCCAGTGACTGGTCCGAGTATAGGTCATAAACCCCGCCTCCCCCATGTTTTTCAATGGGACTTGAGACCAACAAAACAATTTAATTACAGGTCAATTATCTTTTTTCCGAAGCTGATTTCTGTCATTTACTGTAGTTTTTATGTCGCTGATGTAAATTCAAGTGTTTGTTTTTAAAATAAATTTGTTTTTAGTTATTTAATGCTATAAAAACAGTTGTGTAACATCATGATTGACAGCTGTAATATGCGCATTCTGCGAAAGCGAGGGCGGGGTCTTGATTTCGCAGCTTTACTTCCTGCTCACTACTGTGCAGGACTGGTCCCGAAATCGCTACTGAACAGACTCAAGACCCAAGATGTCAGCGGCGTATCAGGACACTAGCGGCTTCACTTTTCACCAATGGAAGAAAGCGAACATGCGTCGTCCATCTTTTTTTACAGTCTATGCTATTTACTATCTAAGGCAGTGTCTCAAAACGGGCTAGGTCAAGGGTCAAACAGAAATTGCCCGTTGCATTAATTGCACGTTAATAAAATTAGTTTAGCTGAAATGAATTTACATTAGTGCGTTATTAACACTTTAAGTTTGACAGCCCTAGTATAAACTATTATGAGACACACATTTTTTCTATAATAAGTAAACCATTTTTATTTTCTTTGTCATTTTATGAATAAATGCAAGTGTAATTGCAGTATCAAAATATCTTATATCAAAATCACTGTAGCCAAGACACTTTGCGTAACCCACCTTATTTCACTGTGCGACCCACAAGTGGGTCCCAAACACTGTTTGAAAACATAATATATAATTAGGGCCCGAGCACCGAGGAGCAGGCCAGAATGGCCTGCACCGAAAGGTGCGAAGCCCTATTGTTTTTGCTCGGATTATTATTAGGGCCCGAGCACCGAGGAGCAGGCCAGAATGGCCTGCACCGAAAGGTGCGAAGCCCTATTGTTTTTGCTCGGATTATTCTTTTTATTTTTATTTTTTTTTTTTTTATTTTTTTCAACACTTTTGGACATTTTGGGGGCCTTAACATACTCGAAAACTCTTGAAATTTGGCACAGACATCAGAGTCGTCCGTGATCGCCGAAAGCCAAAGGCTGGAACACGGGCGTGGCACGGGGGCTCTGTAGCGCCCCCTGTAATGCACAAACAAACAGGCGTGCACAGATCGGGCAAACATGTACGCATATTTACGAAAGTTGGTACGCATATAGATCTCATCGACCCGAACAACTTTCGCCCTCTAACATTTTAGCTCCGCCCAACAGGAAGTCCGCCATTTTGGATTGTTTAAAAAATGCATGCGGTGAACTTTTGAATACTACTCCTAGGGGATTCATGCAAATGACACCAAATGTGGTGATCATGATGTCAAGACATTGGACTTGCTAAATTGCGAAGGGATTTTTGATATCTCGAACGGTGTTGCCATGGCGAAGCGGCAAAGTCATGGTGAAATCAGAGAAACAGGAAGTGTCTAATATCTAAGGCAAAAAATGTCTTATAGTGATGACACGCGGGGTGTTTGTTCGTCTGAAGATTCCGATCGCATCGATGTGCCTATTGTAAGTCTCGGGTATAGCGCCACCACCAGGCGCCAGGAAGTGTTGCAGTCACAAAGGTTGATTTTTTTGACAGTTCCATGTGATGTTCTTTTAAATACTCGTCCTAGAATGTTTATGCGATTGACACCAAAAGTGGTCAACATGATGCCAAGACATAGTAGATGATAAATTGCGAAGGGATTTTTGATATCTCAAACGTTGTTCCCATGACAACGCGTCAAACTTTACTTTCATTTTAAAGGCATATTTAAGCCCATGCAGTAAACTTTTCAATACTCCTTCTAGGATATTCATGCGATTGACACCAAACGTGGTCAACATGATGCCGAGACATTGGAGATGATAAAAAAGTGAAGGGATTTTTGATATCTCAAACGCTGTTCCCATGGCAACGCGTCAAACTTTTTACTTTCATTTTAAAGGCTTATTTAAGCCTGACAGTCGCATGCAATGTTCTTTTTAATACTCCTTCTAGGGAAATAATGCAATTCACACCAGAAGTTGTCAACATGATGCTGAGACATTGTAGACGCTAAATTGCGAAGGAATTTTTGACATCTCTAACGCTGTTCCCATGGCAACGTGTCAAACTTTACTTTTATGTCAGGCATATTTAAGGCTCTTGGTGTGCTTAGATTAACTTTAAATTTGGCACACACATCAGATTTGTCGGCTGTTAAGTGTTGACAAAAACGTCAGATAAAGGCGTGTCTATTTAGTGGCTCACTAGCGCCCCCGTTTGTCTAAAATGTGGGGTTTCTTTTACCTACAGTACCTAAATGGGTCAGTAGCAGCATGATATTTACCCACTTGATGCACTTGCCCACCGTGCATCGTTTTCTCGGAGGCACCGTGTAGCGGTAAACAAACGTGCGAGGGCCCGCCATCGCTGCTTGCAGCTATATTTTTTATTATTATTATTATTTTTTTTTTTTTTATTTTTTTTTTACGTTTCGGGGCAATTTGGGGGCCTTAACATACTCAAAAACTCTTGAAATTTTGCACAGATGTCAGAGTCGTCGGCCATCAGGTCCGGGCAAAGGCTGGAACACGGGCGTGGCAAGGGAGCTCTGTAGCGCCCCCTGTAATTCAAAAACAAACATTGGGGCACAGATCGGGCAAAAATGTACGCACATGTAGGAAAGTTGGTACACATATAGAACTCATCGACCCGAACAACTTTTGCACTTAAACCTATTAGCTCCGCCCAACAGGAAGTCGGCCATTTGTGATTGTTTCAAAAACGCATGTGATGAACTTTTAAATACTCCTCCTAGGGGATTCAAGCAAATGACACCAAACGTGGTGATCATGATGTCAAGACATTGTACTTGCTAAATTGCGAAGGGATTTTTGATATCTCGAACGGTTCTGCCATGGCGAAGCGACAAATTCATGGTGAAATCAGAGAAACAGGAAGTGTCTAATATCTAAGGCAAAAAATGCCTTATTGTAATGATACGCAGGACGTTTGTTCGTCTGAAGATTCCGAACGCATCGATGTGCCTATTGTGAGTCTCGGGTATAGCGCCACCACCAGGCGCCAGGAAGTGTGTCAGTCACAAAGGTGGCTTTTTTTGACAGTTCCATGCGATGTTCTTTTAAATACTCCTTCTAGGATTTTCATGCGATTGACACCAAAAGTGGTCAACATGATGCCGAGGCATAGTAGATGATAAATTGCGTAGGGATTTTTGATATCTCGAACGCTGTTCCCATGGCAACGTGTCAAACTTTACTCTTATTTTAAAGGCATATTTAAGCCCTTCAGTTGCATGCAGTGAACTTTTAAATACTCCTTCTAGAATATTCATGCGATTGACTCCAGAAGTTGTCAACATGATGCCGAGACATTGTAGATGATAAATTGCGAAGGGATTTTTGATATCTCGTACGCTGTTCCCATGGCAAACCGTCAAACTTTACTTTCATTTTTACACATATTTAAGACTGACAGTTACATGCTGTGAACTTTTAAACACTCCTCCAATGGGATTCATGCGATTGACACCAGAAGTGGTCAAAAAGATGCTGAGACATTGTAGACGCTAAATTGCGAAGGATTTTTTGACATCTCGAAAGATGTTCCCATGGCAACGCGTCAAACTTTACTTCTATTTCAGGCATATTTAAGGCTCTTGGTGTGCTTAGATTAACTTTAAATTTGGCACACACATGAGAGTTGTCGGCTGTTAAGTGTTGACAAAAAGGTCAGATAAAGGCGTGTCTATTTAGTGGCTCACTAGCACCCCCGTTTGTCTAAAATGTGGGGTTTCTTTTACCTACAGTACCTTAATGGGTCAGTAGCAACATTAAATAGTCCACTGATATTTACACACTTGCCCACCATGCATCGTTTTCTCGGAGGCACCGTGTAGCGGTAAAAAAACGTGCGAGGGCCCACCATCGCTGCTTGCAGCTATATTTAGGGCCCGAGCACCGAGGAGCAGGCCAGAATGGCCTGCACCGAAAGGTGCGAAGCCCTATTGGTTTTGCTCGAATTTATTGTTTTTTTTTTTTTTTTTTTTTTTATTTTTTTTATTTTTATTTTTTTTAACACTTTTGGGGATTTTGGGTGCCTTAACATACTCGAAAACTCTTGAAATTTGGCACAGACGTCAGAGTCGTCCGTCATTGCAGAAAACCAAAGGCTGGACAACGGGCGTGGCACAGGGGCTCTGTAGCGCCCCCTGTAATGCAGAAGAAACCATTGATGCACAGATCGGGCAAAAATGTACGCACATGTACGAGAATTGGTACGCTTATAGATCTCATCAACCCGAACAACTTTCGCCCTCTAACATTTAAGCTCCGCCCAACAGGAAGTCGGCTATTTTGCATTGTTTAAAAAATGCATGCGGTGAACTTTTAAATACTCCTCCTAGGGGATTCATGCGAATGACACCAAACGTGGTGATCATGATGTCGAGACATTGTACTTGCTAAATTGCGAAGGGATTTTTGATATCTCGAACGCTGTTCCCATGGCGAGGCGACAAAGTTGTGGAGAAATAAGCGAAACATGAAGTGTCTAATATCTAAGGCAAAAAAATTCTTATTGTTATGCCAAGCGGAGCGTTTATTCGTCTGGAGATTCCGATCGCATCGATGTGCCTATTGTGAGTGTCAGGTATAGCGCCACCACCAGGCGCCAGGAAGTGTGTCAGTCATGAACTTTTAAATACTCCTCCTAGGGAATTCATTCGATTGACACCAAACGTGGTGAACATGATGCTGAGACATTGGACTTGATAAATTGCGAAGGGATTTTTGATATCTCGAACGGTGTTGCCATGGCGAGGCGACAAATTTATGGCGAATTCAGAGAAACAGGAAGTGTCTAATATCTAAAGCAAAAAATGTCTTATCGGGATGAAACGCAGTGTGTATGTTCGGCCAAGGATTCCGATCGCATCGATGTGCCTATTGTGAGTCTCGGGTATAGCGCCACCAACAGGCACCAGGAAGTGTGGCAGTCACAAAAGGTGGATTTTTTGACAGTTGCATGCGGTGAACTTTTAAATACTCCTCCTAGGATTTTCATGCGATTGACACCAAAAGTGGTCAACATGATGCTGAGGCATTGTAGATGATAAATTGCGAAGGGATTTTTGATATCTCGAATGCTGCTCCCATGGCAACACGTCAAATTTTACTTTCATTTTCAGGCATATTTAAGCACTTGGCATGCACTTTGGGTGCCTTAACATGCTCAAAAACACCGGGAATTTGGCACAGACCTCAAAGTCATCGGCCATTAGGACCGGACAAACGCTGGAACACGGGCGTGGCAGTAGGGCTCTGTAGCGCCCCCTATAATGCAAAAAAATTATTGGTGCACAAATCGGGCAAACATGTACGCACATGTACGAGAGTTGGTACGTATAAAGATCCCATCGACCCGAACAACTTTCACAATCAAACCTATTAGCTCCGCCCAACAGGAAGTCGGCCATTTTGGATGGTTTCAAAAATGCATACGGTGAACTTTTGAATACTCCTTCTAGGGGATTCATGGGATTGACACCAAACGTGGTGAACATGATGCCGAGACATTGTTCTTGCTAAATTGCGAAGGGATTTTTGATATCTCGAACGGTTCTGTCATGGTGAGGCGACAAATTCATGGCGAAATCAGAGAAACAGGAAGTGTCTAATATCTAAGGTAAAAATGTCTTATTGTGATGACATACGGGGTGTTTGTTCGTCTGAAGATTCTGATCGCATCGATGTGCCTATTGTGAGTCTCGGGTATAGCGCCACCACCAGGCGCCAGGAAGTGTTGCAGTCACAAAGGTTGATTTTTTTGACAGTTCCATGTGATGTTCTTTTAAATACTCCTCCTAGAATGTTTATGCGATTGACATTAAAAGTGGTCAACATGATGCTGAGACATTGTAGATGATAAATTGCGAAGGGATTTTTGACATCTCGAACGCTGTTGCCATGGCAACGCGTCAAACTTCACTTTTATTTCAGGCATATTTAAGGCTCTTGGCTTGCTTAGATTAACTTTAAATTTGGCACACACATGAGAGTTGTCGGCTGTTAAGTGTTGACAAAAAGGTCAGATAAAGGCGTGTCTATGTAGTGGCTCACTAGCGCCCCCGTTTGTCTAAAATGTGGGGTTTCTTTTACCTACAGTCCCCAAATGGGTCAGTAACAACATGAAATAGCCCACTGATATTTACCCACTTGATGCACTTGCCCACCGTGCATCGTTTTCTCGGAGGCACCGTGTAGCGGTAAAAATACGTGCGAGGGCCCGCCATCGCTGCTTGCAGCTATATTTATTAGGGCCCGAGCACCGAGGAGCAGGCCAGAATGGCCTGCACCGAAAGGTGCGAAGCCCTATTGTTTTTGCTCAAATTTATTGTTTTTTTTTTTTTTTTTTTTATTTTTATTTTTTTTAACACTTTTGGGGATTTTGGGTGCCTTAACATACTCGAAAACTCTTGAAATTTGGCACAGACGTCAGAGTCGTCCGTCATTGCAGAAAACCAAAGGCTGGACAACGGGCGTGGCACAGGGGCTCTGTAGCGCCCCCTGTAATGCAGAAGAAACCATTGATGCACAGATCGGGCAAAAATTTACGCACATGTACGAGAATTGGTACGCTTATAGATCTCATCAACCCGAACAACTTTCGCCCTCTAACATTTAAGCTCCGCCCAACAGGAAGTCGGCTATTTTGCATCGTTTAAAAAATGCATGCGGTGAACTTTTAAATACTCCTCCTAGGGGATTCATGCGAATGACACCAAACGTGGTGATCATGATGTCGAGACATTGTACTTGCTAAATTGCGAAGGGATTTTTGATATCTCGAAAGGTCCTGCCATGGCGAGGCGACAAAGTTGTGGCGAAATCAGAGAAACAGGAAGTGTCTTATATCTAAGGCAAAAAAATTCTTATTGTTATGCCAAGCGGGGCGTTTGTTCGTCTGAAGATTCCGATCGCATCGATGTGTCTATTGTGAGTCTCAGGTATAGCGCCACCACCAGGCGCCAGGAAGTGTGTCAGTCATGAACTTTTAAATACTTCTCCTAGGGAATTCATACAATTGACACCAAACGTGGTGAACATGATGCTGAGACATTGGACTTGCTAAATTGCGAAGGGATTTTTGATATCTCGAACGGTGTTGTAATGGCAAGGCGACAAATTTATGGCGAATTCAGAGAAACAGGAAGTGTCTAATATCTAAAGCAAAAAATGTCTTATTGGGATGAAACGCAGTGTGTATGTTCGGCCAAGGATTCCGATCGCATCAATGTGCCTATTGTGAGTCTCGGGTATAGCGCCACCAACAGGCACCAAGAAGTGTGGCAGTCACTAAAGGTGGATTTTTTGACAGTTCCATGCAATGTTCTTTTAAATACTCCTCCTAGGATTTTCATGCAATTGACACCAAAAGTAGTCAACATGATGCTGAGGCATTGTAGATGATAAATTGCGAAGGGATTTTTGATATCTCGAATGCTGCTCCCATGGCAACACGTCAAACTTTACTTTCATTTTCAGGGATATTTAAGCACTTGGCATGCACTTTGGGTGCCTTAACATGCTCGAAAACACCGGGAATTTGGCACAGACCTCAAAGTCGTCGGCCATTAGGACTGGGCAAACGCTGGAACACGGGTGTGGCAGTAGGGCTCTGTAGCGCCCCCTGTAATGCAAAAAAAATATTGGTGCACAAATCGGGCAAACATGTACGCACATGTACGAAAGTTGGTACGTATATAGATCTCATCAACCCGAACAACTTTCACAATCAAACCTATTAGCTCCGCCCCACAGGAAGTCGGCCATTTTGGATGGTTTCAAAAATGCATACGGTGAACTTTTGAATACTCCTTCTAGGGGATTCATGGGATTGACACCAAACGTGGTGATCATGATGTCGAGACATTGTACTTGCTAAATTGCGAAGGGATTTTTGATATCTCGAACGGTTCTGCCATGGCGAGGCGACAAATTCATGGCGAAATCAGAGAAACAGGAAGTGTCTAATATCTAAGGTAAAAAATGTCTTTTTATGATGACACACGGGGTGTTTGTTCGTCTGAAGATTCTGATCGCATCGATGTGCCTATTGTGAGTCTCGGGTATAGCGCCACCACCAGGCGCCAGGAAGTGTTGCAGTCACAAAGGTTGATTTTTTTGACAGTTCCATGTGATGTTCTTTTAAATACTTCTCCTAGATTGTTTATGTGATTGACACGAAAAGTGGTCAACATGATGCTGAGACATTGTAGATGCTAAATTGCGAAGGAATTTTTGACATCTCGAACGCTGTTGCCATGGCAACGCTTCAAACTTTACTTTAATTTCAGGCATGTTTAAGGCTCTTTGCATGCTTAGATTAACTTTAAATTTGGCACACACATGAGAGTTGTCGGCTGTTAAGTGTTGACAAAAAGGTCAGATAAAGGCGTGTCTATTTAGTGGCTCACTAGCGCCCCCGTTTGTCTAAAATGTGGGGTTTCTTTTACCTACAGTACCCAAATTGGTCAGTAGCAACATGAAATAGTCCACTGATATTTACCCACTTGATGCACGTGCCCACTTTGCGTCGTTTTCTCGGAGGCACCGTGTAGCGGTAAAAAAACGTGCGAGGGCCCGCCATTGCTGCTTGCAGCTATATTTAGGGCCCGAGCACCGAGGAGCAGGCCAGAATGGCCTGCACCGAAAGGTGCGAAGCCCTATTGTTTTTGCTCGGATTATTCTTTTTATTATTTTTTTTTTTTTTTTTTATTTTTTTCAACACTTTTGGGACATTTTGGGGGCCTTAACATACTCGAAAACTCTTGAAATTTGGCACAGACATCAGAGTCGTCCGTCATCGCCGAAAGCCAAAGGCTGGAACACGGGCGTGGCACGGGGGCTCTGTAGCGCCCCCTGTAATGCAAAAACAAACAGGAGTGCACAGATCGGGCAAACATGTACGCATATTTACGAAAGTTGGTACGCATATAGATCTCATCGACCCGAACAACTTTCGCCCTCTAACATTTTAGCTCCGCCCAACAGGAAGTCCGCCATTTTGGATTGTTTAAAAAATGCATGCGGTGAACTTTTGAATACTCCTCCTAGGGGATTCATGCAAATGACACCAAATGTGGTGATCATGATGTCAAGACATTGGACTTGCTAAATTGCGAAGGGATTTTTGATATCTCGAACGGTGTTGCCATGGCGAAGCGGCAAAGTCATGGTGAAATCAGAGAAACAGGAAGTGTCTAATATCTAAGGCAAAAAATGTCTTATAGTGATGACACGCGGGGTGTTTGTTCGTCTGAAGATTCCGATCGCATCGATGTGCCTATTGTAAGTCTCGGGTATAGCGCCACCACCAGGCGCCAGGAAGTGTTGCAGTCACAAAGGTTGATTTTTTTGACAGTTCCATGTGATGTTCTTTTAAATACTCGTCCTAGAATGTTTATGCGATTGACACCAAAAGTGGTCAACATGATGCCAAGACATAGTAGATGATAAATTGCGAAGGGATTTTTGATATCTCAAACGTTGTTCCCATGACAACGCGTCAAACTTTACTTTCATTTTAAAGGCATATTTAAGCCCTTCAGTTGCATGCAGTGAACCTTTAAATACTCCTTCTAGGATATTCATGCGATTGACACCAAACGTGGTCAACATGATGCCGAGACATTGGAGATGATAAATAGAGAAGGGATTTTTGATATCTCAAACGCTGTTCCCATGGCAACGCGTCAAACTTTTTACTTTCATTTTAAAGGCTTATTTAAGCCTGACAGTCGCATGCAATGTTCTTTTTAATACTCCTTCTAGGGAAATAATGCAATTCACACCAGAAGTTGTCAACATGATGCTGAGACATTGTAGACGCTAAATTGCGAAGGAATTTTTGACATCTCTAACGCTGTTCCCATGGCAACGTGTCAAACTTTACTTTTATGTCAGGCATATTTAAGGCTCTTGGTGTGCTTAGATTAACTTTAAATTTGGCACACACATCAGATTTGTCGGCTGTTAAGTGTTGACAAAAACGTCAGATAAAGGCGTGTCTATTTAGTGGCTCACTAGCGCCCCCGTTTGTCTAAAATGTGGGGTTTCTTTTACCTACAGTACCTAAATGGGTCAGTAGCAGCATGATATTTACCCACTTGATGCACTTGCCCACCGTGCATCGTTTTCTCGGAGGCACCGTGTAGCGGTAAACAAACGTGCGAGGGCCCGCCATCGCTGCTTGCAGCTATATTTTATATTTTTATTTTTATTTTTTTTTTTTTTTCAACACTTTTGGACATTTTGGGGGCCTTAACATACTCGAAAACTCTTGAAATTTGGCACAGACATCAGAGTCGTCCGTGATCGCCGAAAGCCAAAGGCTGGAACACGGGCGTGGCACGGGGGCTCTGTAGCGCCCCCTGTAATGCAAAAACAAACAGGAGTGCACAGATCGGGCAAACATGTACGCATATTTACGAAAGTTGGTACACATATAGATCTCATCGACCCGAACAACTTTCGCCCTCTAACATTTTAGCTCCGCCCAACAGGAAGTCCGCCATTTTGGATTGTTTAAAAAATGCATGCGGTGAACTTTTGAATACTCCTCCTAGGGGATTCATGCAAATGACACCAAATGTGGTGATCATGATGTCAAGACATTGGACTTGCTAAATTGCGAAGGGATTTTTGATATCTCGAACGGTGTTGCCATGGCGAAGTGGCAAAGTCATGGCGAAATCAGAGAAACAGGAAGTGTCTAATATCTAAGGCAAAAAATGTCTTATAGTGATGACACGCGGGGTGTTTGTTCGTCTGAAGATTCCGATCGCATCGATGTGCCTATTGTAAGTCTCGGGTATAGCGCCACCACCAGGCGCCAGGAAGTGTTGCAGTCACAAAGGTTGATTTTTTTGACAGTTCCATGTGATGTTCTTTTAAATACTCGTCCTAGAATGTTTATGCGATTGACACCAAAAGTGGTCAACATGATGCCAAGACATAGTAGATGATAAATTGCGAAGGGATTTTTGATATCTCAAACGTTGTTCCCATGACAACGCGTCAAACTTTACTTTCATTTTAAAGGCATATTTAAGCCCTTCAGTTGCATGCAGTGAACTTTTCAATACTCCTTCTAGGATATTCATGCGATTGACACCAAATGTGGTCAACATGATGCCGAGACATTGGAGATGATAAATAGTGAAGGGATTTTTGATATCTCAAACGCTGTTCCCATGGCAACGCGTCAAACTTTTTACTTTCATTTTAAAGGCTTATTTAAGCCTGACAGTCGCATGCAATGTTCTTTTTAATACTCCTTCTAGGTAAATAATGCAATTCATACCAGAAGTTGTCAACATGATGCTGAGACATTGTAGACGCTAAATTGCGAAGGAATTTTTGACATCTCTAACGCTGTTCCCATGGCAACGTGTCAAACTTTACTTTTATGTCAGGCATATTTAAGGCTCTTGGTGTGCTTAGATTAACTTTAAATTTGGCACACACATCAGATTTGTCGGCTGTTAAGTGTTGACAAAAACGTCAGATAAAGGCGTGTCTATTTAGTGGCTCACTAGCGCCCCCGTTTGTCTAAAATGTGGGGTTTCTTTTACCTACAGTACCTAAATGGGTCAGTAGCAGCATGATATTTACCCACTTGATGCACTTGCCCACCGTGCATCGTTTTCTCTGAGGCACCGTGTAGCGGTAAACAAACGTGCGAGGGCCCGCCATCGCTGCTTGCAGCTATATTTTTTTTTTTTTTTTTTTTTTTTTTTTTTTTTTAACACTTTTGGGCATTTTGGGTGCCTTAACATACTCGAAAACTCTTGAAATTTGGCACAGACGTCAGAGTCGTCCGTCATTGCAAACGGGCAAAGGCTGGAACACGGGCGTGGCACGGGGGCTCTGTAGCGCCCCCTGTAATGCAAAATAAAACATTGATGCACAGATCGTGCAAACATGTACGCACATGTACGAGAGTTGGTACGCATATAGATCTCATCGACCCGAACAACTTTCGCCCTCTAACATTTAAGCTCCGCCCAACAGGAAGTCAGCTATTTTGGATTGTTTAAAAAATGCATGCGTTGAACTTTTGAATACTCCTCCTAGAGGATGCATGCGATTGACACCAAAAGTGGTGAACATGATGTCGAGACATTGGACTTGCTAAATTGCGAAGGGATTTTTGATATCTCGAACGGTTCTGCCATGGCGAGCCGACAAAGTTGTGGCGAAATCAGAGAAACAGGAAGTGTCTAATATCTAAGGCAAAAAATTTCTTATTGTAATGACACGCGGGGTGTTTGTTCGTCTGAAGATTCCGATCGCATCGATGTGCCTATTGTGAGTCTCGGGTATAGCGCCACCACCAGGCGCCAGGAAGTGTGTCAGTCACAAAGCTGGATTTTTTTGAAAGTTCCATGCAATGTTCTTTTAAATACTCCTTCTAGGATTTTCATGCGATTGACACCAAAAGTTGTCACCATGATGCCGAGACATTGTAGATGATAAATTGCGAAGGGATTTTTGATATCTCAAACGCTGTTCCCATGGCAACGCGTCAAACTTTACTTTCATTTTAAAGGCATATTTAAGCCTTTCAGTTCCATACAGTTAACTTTTAAATACTCCTTCTAGGATTTTCATGCGATTTACACGAGAAGTGGTCAACATGATGCCGAGACATTGTAGATGATAAATTGCGAAGGGATTTTTGATATCTCAAACGCTGTTCCCATGGCAACCTGTCAAACTTTACTTTCATTTTAAAGGCATATTTAAGCCTTTCAGTTCCATATAGTTAACTTTTAAATACTCCTTCTAGGATTTTCATGCGATTGACACGAGAAGTGGTCAACATGATGCCGAGACATTGTAGATGATAAATTGCGAAGGGATTATGATATCTCAAACGCTGTTCCCATGGCAATGCATCAAACTTTACTTTCATTTTTACACATATTTAAGGCTGACAGTTACATGCTGTGAACCTTTAAATACTCCTCGTATGGGATTCATGCGATTGACACCAGAAGTGGTCAACATGATGCCGAGACATTGTAGATGATAAATTGCGAAGGAATTTTAGACATCTCGAACGCTGTTCTCATGGCAACGCGTCAAACTTTACTTTAATTTCAGGCATGTTTAAGGCTCTTGGCGTGCTTAGTTGAACTTTAAATTTGGCACACACATCCAGAGATGTATAAAGTACTAGGGACTAGGGATGTCAATTTATGCAATTTCCCATATTCGATGATCATTTAAATTAACGATCAATCAATCGAATAATCGTTAACAGTAATAGTGCAATAAGCCTTCACTGCAGTGGCATAGCCAATGACATAAAAGTGTGCATAAAAACGACAGCTTCCTCACGCGAATTAAAAGATTTTATTTTGTCTAAATAACATGCTAGTGGGATTGTAAAATGAGTCAATGTAGTTGTTGTTATGATAAAATCATCAATTTAAACTTATCTCGTAATGAAATATAATGACTAATAGACACAGTGTATAACTCCGCCTCACATGGGCACTCTGCAACAGACGCATGAAAGTCCATGTCAAAATAACAGTTTTATTATCATCAAGTGTTATTTATCAATGTTTACCTCGCTTTCCGAGTCGTTGATACACTGTTTGTAATTATATCCAAGAAGCACACGAAGGGCACTTTTCTCGTCGTCACCTCACCTTAGACGTACTTTCAGCAAAGATGCTTATATTACGGAGATGCCAACCTTCCATTAGAAAACACGCAGCGCCTCAGCAAGTCAATAATGGTGATCAATGATATATGTTGCGGGCATTCAGGGTGTAACGACAGTCAGTTACAGTTTACATTTGACAGTTTCTTGCCATAATTTAAGATTACATTTTAATCTGTTCATTAAAAACGGCTTCTGGTCTCCTTCTCTGTATATAGCAGCGTTGCTATGCTAATCTTGCAGGCTTCCCCGAAGAGGGTCTTTGCTTTCAGTATCCTAAACGTATTTGCATTTTCTGCGTCGGACCCTGTCAGATCCACTGCGGATGTAATTTCGTTGCGTTGGCAGCCAGCCAGCCTCGTCTCGCATGACGTTAAAAAGCACATGCGTGTGCTCGTCATCGAGCATCATTGTGATCATAGCTAGTAGTTTAACTTTTGCGCGCTCGCTTAATTTTTTTTTCTCCGACTGTATGTGTTTTGCGCAGGCGCCGCACACACGTGCATGATCTTGTTTTAATTTCAACAATCGTTAAGTTTTATCGAGTAAATTCTTATCGACAATTAATCGAAGATCGATTAATTGTTAACATCCCTACTAGGGACCCAGACTTGAGTAAAAGTACAAGTGCTCTATCAAAAAAGTGAGCACACCACTTAAGTGGAAGTACTGAAGTATTAAACATGTTTTGTACTTAAGTATTGCAAGTAGTTTATTTTAAAATATACTACTCAAGTACTGAAAGTAAAAGTACAAGTATTGTGTAATGTAGTTATTAAAGAAAACAGTCAAAAGTTTGAATATAATATTGTTTATATTATTTCAAATGTTTAAGCTAAAGGACACTCACAATTGCTTTGGCTGTAGCAGGAGTACAAGGACAGGAATGTTCAGATTTATTTAACTAATATGGCAATAGAGAATTCAGAATTAATAAAATATTAGTCGATGTAATGGTAATAGGTAAAGGTACAAGATGTTTCAATGTATTTAGGTTTCCTTCTTTCGCGCACACTCGCCCTTTCTCGCGAATTCTCTCTCTCTATCGGTCTCTCTCGTGCACTTTGGTTCTCTCTTCACTTCACATTTGTCCACAACTGCGGCTCATATTTGTGAGTGAGAGGGAGGGAGGGGTCCGCTCTTCACTATCTCCTATTGGTTTAGACCACAATCTGTGTGTGTTTCTAATGTGTATCACCGCTCCGGCAGTGATAATGTAGGTTTGGAATGATTCGTAACATTTGAGTGTAACGAGTAACTATGCAGCACATAAAAAATGTATTGGAGTAAAAGTATTAAACTCGTCGAAAATATGTACTGAAGTAAAAGTGGAAGTAGGAGAAAAAAATAATACTTCAGTAGAGTACAGATACTGCCTATTAGTACTTAAGTACAGTAGTGAAGTAGTTCTACTTCGTTACTATACATCTCTGCACACATCAGAGTTTTCGGCTGTTAAGTGTTGACAAAAAGGTCAGACATAGGCGTGTGTCTTAAGTGGCTCACTAGTGCACCTGTTTGTCTAAAATGTGGGGTTTCTTTTACCTACAGTCCCCAAATGGCTCAGAAACAACATTAAATAGCCCACTGATATTTTACCCACTTGATGCCCTTGCCCACCGTGCATCGTTTTCTCGGACGCACCGTGTAGCGGTAAAAAAACGTGCGAGGGCCCGCCATTGCTGCTTGCAGCTATATTTTAACTATAAAATTTACTCTTAAATAGTTTTTTGAAGGACTGAAATGATCTCAAATGTTTATGTATTTAATTTCATTTCTTAAAATGGGATAAACTTTGATGTAGTTTGCACAACTTCGGCCAACTACATTTAATTTCATGCATGTGAGATGCTTTCATCAAAAGCCACTTTCAATCTATTCGTTTTATCAGTATATTTGTTACATGAGATTGAACCCATGACCTTTGCATTACTAATGCAATGCTCTGCCAATTAAGCTACAGGAACATCATAATATCGTGAAAAAAAGCATGCAACGTTTATTTTTAATACGGAGAATCAGTAGGTTTGGAGTAAGTCAAAACATATTGGAGATAGCCTACAAATCGTTGGTGGAAAGTGTTTTGACCTATAATTTAATCGCTTGGTATGGGCATCTAAACTGTAAGCAGAAGAATACTCTGGCAAGAGTTACTACTACAGCTAGTAAAATTATTGGCAGACCACAGAGCAAGCTGGGTGAGGTTTACACCCTAAGATGTGTTTTGAAAGCGGAGAGTATATCTAAAGACCCAACTCACCCTCTGTGTGATCAGTTTGTCTTATTGCCCTCTGGGAGACGATTTTTAATGCCTAGAGCAAAGACTAATATCTACAAAAGATCTTTTGTACCCTCTGCAATCGGTTTTATGAATCAAATAGGTATGTGATTTTATATAGTGTTGTGTCTGTGTTTTTTGTATTATATGTCTGTATGAGTATCTGGTTTTTGCTGGTCAAAGACAAATTTCAACCATGGTTGACAATAAAGTTGTATTGTATTGTATTGTATTGTATTGTATCTCTATGGGGCGGTTTCCCGGACAGGGATTAGACTAGTCCTAGACTTAAACACTATTAAGAGCTCTCCAAACTGAAAACAACTTGCACTTACATATCTTAAAATACATCACACTGTAAAAAATACTTTGCTGCCTTAAAATTTTTTGTTAAATCAACTCAAATATACAAGTCATGTCAACCGAGATGAGTTGTCACAACTTATAAAATATAGTATAGTATAAAGTCAACTTAAATTTATAAGTTATAACAACTCACCTGTAGTTATAACAACTCATCTCTAGTCAAGATAAATAATAGTAAGTTGAAATGACTTGTAAATCCAAGTTGATTCAACAAAAAAATTTAAGGCAGTAAAGTATTTTTTACAGTGCAGGGCCCTTTGTTTCACTTCAAAATGCACACAGGTAGTGTTTTTAGTAAGGCCTGTTTGTTAAAACGAGTTATATTTCCTAATTAAACTAAGGCCTAGTCCTGGATTAAGCTAATCCTGGTCCGGGAAACCGCCTCAATATTTAGAAACCAGTTACAATCTTACAGACAATTATTTTTACAGTTAGTATTGCTAAGATATATTTTGCAATGTAAAAGTGAAAAGTTGGATCAACCTAAAAATTACTTTAATTGGTAACACCTAAAAAAGTTTATTTAAATTTAGTAAAAGTTAAAGTATTTTTTCCTTAAACATATACATGTACGTTTTTTAGTTGTTACCAATTGAAGTAATGTTTTAAGTTGATCCAGCTTTTCACTTTTTACAGTCTTAACAAATTAAGTTAAACAATTTCAACTTGTTTTCAGAAATTATGGCAGATTATCACAATAGGTTGAAGTGACATACAAAACCAAGTTGTTTAAACTTCATGCTGCATTTTTTTGTACAGTGGAGCGATGACATATTGCGTGTTGGTGTTGCCAAGGTTGAGATACAAACAGTTGGACAGGTCAAAGCATCATGTGTGCAGTATCGCTTGGGATGTAATCGGCTTCAGTGTGTTTCCATGGACAACACACTTGTGGCTCACAGCAGGAAGTTCTCTCCCACTTCCTTTCCCACCCTGATGCTGGAAGCCACTTAGATACTAAAGTATTTTATTATCAAATGTTTGTAACCACCCACAACACATGAACACTATTCACAATTCAATTCTATTCTATTCTATTCTACATATCAGTACAAGCCGTAAAAACATAAGGAAAAGCAAAAGTTCATATATAATACATGGTATTATTGCGAAATACAAGTATATTAGCGATAATAACGTGTAAGAAAAAGTAAGTTTAGGTTGGTATTTGGAGCATTATGGTATTTTCATACCTGCAGTGCTATGTTACCAGTGTCCTGCTTGTACAATGATACACTGCTTTACATCAGGTGCAAAGCATCACGTTCATGATCAGTATGTTAATATTCTGATTTTCCACAGCAGTTTCTCTTTAAATATAGATGGAAAATGACTTTATGCTGGAAATCTGTCAGGTCGTTCCTAGTATTAGAATTCCCCAAATGTTCCTATGTACGCTACCACACAGTCCTCATAAAATTCCCATAGCGTAAAGATTTGTGTATGCACGTGTGTGATTTCTAATCACTCCAGAGCCTGACTGGTTTTGTCCAGATAGCGACCTCTGTTTCCACAGGATAGCTCTGCTGAGATATGCTGTCTGCCCTCTGTGAATGCCGCGTCCTGTGACCCGACAAAGCACAACCGTCAGGATCACTCGACACAGTAAAAACTCTGTTTCCTTAAAACACTTTTTTATATACTATAAATATCCACTTGTTAAATGCATGTGCATATCTCACGACTAGCTGACTCTGAATGTCAGTGTGTTAATGCAAACAAGCACTAAAACAGCAGGACCACAGAAGTTACCTGTGTAGTTTATAAAATTAACAGTTCTCAGAAAGGTTCTCCGGATGTTAAAGGTTCTTTATGGAACCATACAACCAAAAATGGTTCTTGTAGCACCTTTATTTTAGGTGCTACACTCTGTGTTGCATCTATTCAAAAACGTCTCTACATTTTAATGTCTAATATTGTATATAGACCCCGAAAAAAACTTTCCTGCTTGACTTTTTAGGTGCTGCATGACTGGGTTTGAATTTTAAAGATTTCAAACATTTGGACGCACAAGTATATGCTTCTTATTTAGTATTTTTTTCCTGTAGATGTTGGAAAGAGTTTCATTAATGTCAAAAGCAGCAGACTGGGCAAACATAAGTCGCTTTTAGCATATAATGGTGTAGTGACGGCATTTACCATCAGGGGCAAACTTTCTAAAGCCAGCCAGAACCCAACCCCCGGGAGTTAACACGGGCCATATGGATCCAGGATTTAATGCAAAGCGATTTACAGTATACACAGTGCTTCCTTGGACTCAAACCTGTGGCCTTGACATTGCTAGCGCATGATCTCACAGCTATATGTAGGTTCAGCATTTGGGTTAGTATGTCATGTAGATTTGCGATTTGACGGCACGTATAATCTGACAGTATACAGGCCACCCAGCGGGTGAGCGTGACTCATCTGTTAGCAGCCAATGACAGAAGATCTTCATCCATCATTAACTCCCTACTGGCAGTCAGTGAGCAGATGTGGTCATGATTGGACTCTTTTCATTTCTGTGTTCATGGCTGTCGTTGCCTTTGATGTCCACGCAGCTACGGTAGACGGACGTTTTTGACGGTGTAGTGAAGATAAATGCGCGGGATGTCAACCAAGGTTGTCTCTGCTGGGGCTGATGTGAAAGGAATTTTGGGAAATTGGCCGGAATAGGAGGTAATGCCGGAGGAATCCGATCTTGAGACGTGTACAGATGTGTGTGTGTGTGCGCCCATGGTGTACGTTTCTAACCCTGGCTTGGCACAAAAGCCTTTCTGGCCGAATGTCCATTGTGTAAGTGAAGTCACAAAGCACGAATTTTGTTTGTGTGTGATCCAATGTATGTGTGTACATGGAAGAGAAAGAGAGCACAAAGCGTGGCTGTGCACTGTACCATACATTATTCCACCTTCTCTTGTTATATCGCAGGGTGGTCCAACCTATTGTACAGCCAGAACGCTATCACAAATGCTGGCGTAAAGGTGAACCGCACACACATAATACCAACAGAAACTGTATTTCGGCACACACGAGTCTTTCACAACACCAGGCACATAAACCCTGAGCTCTGTGTTTACTCCCGAGCTGCTGTTGTGGTTGCCCGCTGAAAGAATGTTAGCATTGTGTCACTTTCACAAACACTAATTTACTGTACGTTTACCCCTTGTAAAACACTGTGGTTTAGGTCACGACCTAAGAGACAGAGTTTTGAAACTGGCTCCATGGTAGGACTTTGGTGCTTTAGACACACACCATGGTTTTACAATTGTAGCCTATTTTTTGTAGTATGGTATGTAAATGTCATCAAACACTACCATTCAAAAGTCAGGACACGTGATGAATCTTTAGATCAAAAAATTAAATGCCTTATATTGTGTCTACATTTAAATATCCCTAGGTGACACATGGGTGGCTTTTATTTAAATGTTAACGCATGCGATTAATCATTAAAATAATTTAACATGATTAATCGCAGTCAGTCGGACCACCAGCACTGCACACTATTAAACATTTCTGTAGAAATGACAGTATTAATGGCAGCTGGTTGCTAGTAACATACTGTAGATTTAAATTTATGTTATTTACTGGGAACAGTTTGTTCAAAGTTAAATGAACTTTAAACATGAATAATTCTTTATCTTTATTGAATAAAACTAAAATAACAGCCTGATGCAAAGCATTCTGGGAACCAAAATTTGAAGGATAAAAACAGAAAAAGGTTCAAACCAGAATTTCTGGTTTTCAAAATGCTTTGCATGAGGTTGTGATTTTAGTTTTATTCTGTAAAGATAAAGACTTGTTAATGTTTAACGTTCATTTAACTTTGAACAAACTGTTGCCAGTAAATATAAATAATATAAATTACAATTTACAGTAAGTTACTGGCAAACAGCTGCATGACTTCAGCAAATAAAATAAATAAATAAAATAATAAATAAATAAAAATTATTTACAGTGCACTGTAACTTAAAAAATTACTTTAATTGATAATACCTAAAATTTGAAGTTTTTACAACTGTAATATGTAAGTATTTACCATTTATCAGTTGAAGTAAGTTTATTAATGTTTTTCACCTTAAAATTTTCACTTAAAGTGAGAAAATGTAAGTTTCCAATTGAAGTAAGCTTTGTTTAAGTAGAAGAGCTTTCTTTTTTACAGTGCGCACCAGTGCTTTAGTATTCCGGTCTTGCCGATCTTTGTCATATAATGTGTCAACCAGTCTGCGCAACGCTGCGTGCGTCTGTGTGAAAACACAATACTGTATGACACTTGTCATACTCACATAGGATTTTGTTTCTCTTTCCCTGTCTCGTCCTCGATCCTGAGACTAACAGACCCAGTTCCTGCCGCCATGAAGGTCATCCCGCCACTGACCTTCCTTTAACGTGATGCGCAGCCGATATATATATCACTTTAAATGTTTTCATTTCCATAAAATGTATAAAACAGTATCTAATATATAATATATCATCTATAGAATCAGCTATGTCTGGCTCTCTCTCAAGGGTTTTTTCTTCCTAGGAGTTTTTTTCAACCCCTAGGAGTCAGCTGACATTGGCTTAACTTAGCGCTCTCTTCTATAAGTTACATTATTACTACGCTCCCTAGTACAGTTTAATCTTAGCCGCTATACTCTGCTTCTTATGTTGTGTGTTTTTCCATAGACTGTAAAAAAAGATGGACGACGCGACATCGCCTCCCTCCATTGTAATGAATTGAAGCCAAAAACGTCCAACCATGGTTGCCATCATGTTACGTAAAAACGTCAGTTTGGAGCCAAGGCATGCGCAGAAGGAATTATCTGTGGAGCCAGAGGCGGAGCCGCGGTATCAAACTTTCGCCCAAACGCTCGCGCGACCAATTCAACCACGCCAATCATAACGACACGCCCCGTTTCTATAGCATCAAATTACTAGCTAAAATGAAACTTATCACAGAAATGAACACTTGAACATATATCAGCGTGATAACAACTACTTGAAAGGACCAAAACCATCTTTCGGAAACTTTTATTGAAAGTGTAAATAAAACATTTTTTTAGAGCAGAGTCCCATTCGTTTGAATGGAGAGGGCGGGATTTATGACTTGTACTGCAGCCAGCTACGATGGGGCGATAAAAAGAGCCATAGGCTTCACTTTTCAAGACTTATGAGGCACACACGTTTTTTTCCTGCATATATTAATGTAAAGCTGCTTTGAAACAATTAAACAATTGTGAAAAGCGCTATATAAGTAAAATTGAATTGATTATTACGCCAGAATGAGAGTATAGTTCCTAGCCATATCTGCCTAGAAAATCGCAACTTTTTATTTTACGTCGGTCTTAGTGCACGATGTAACTACAGAGGAGTCAAGTTTTAAATGGGAAAAATATCGAAACTCTTTGGTTATTTTTAAGCGCGATGCTAATGGTCTAATCAGATTCAATGGATTATGCTAAGCTATGCTAAAAGTGGTACCACAAGACGTGGAGATCGGCTAAATGGATTCCAAAACTGTAAAAATTAAATGTTCAACTCTAGGGGAGCTGGAAATGAGGATATTTTCTAAAAAAAAGTGGAGTGTCCCTTTAAATGCGCAACTTTAATGTTACAGTATAATCCACTTATTTAGAGTGCAAAGGTTGCTTTGGAGTTTAGTAAAATAAATCTGTATTAAATGCTCCCACTTTTCTTTTTTCCAAAGCGTATGTGTATTTTCTGAGTTCAAACCCACAACTTTTGTGCTCTACCACTGAGCAATATGAGCACAGTTCACAGTTTTGGTGCCTTTACAAGTAAGATAGTGGATTAAAACCTATTGTACATTAATTAAAATTTGCTTGTATCTTTTAACTAGTAGTGTGTTACAATCTCAGTACTATGGTATCACCACAGTTCTTTATGATTCGAGCAGCCATTTGTGTCAAGCATTTTTTATTCAATTTACACAACTAATATAAAATCCTGTTTTATGAATATTTTATGTTTTATATGACACGTATTTCAGACGTCATCAGAAGACCTTAAACTTGCCGGAAAGATCTGGCAACTACGCCAGCCCCTGAGACAAAACACAGCCACAAAGATCCAAAAATTCAATAAACAAAAGACTGACAGACATTCAAACCATCAGTGTTAGTGAGGAAACAAGCCGAAGGCCAAAACAAGCATACCCTACCACCAGAATACAGACCACCTCTCAAATCATTATATATCGTGTTTTCTCTCAACTCCCGTAAAACCCAACAAAGCCTTTTGGCTCGTAAGTCGTATGTGTTTTGAATTATGAGCTCAACAAAGCAAAATCCCTGAAACACGGAGCTCTCTGCCCAGTGGACCTCCAATACAGTGGGCTTTTCATTTTGAAATCCCGAAATCGTTTGTGTTTTCTTTATTTTTCCTCTGTTGTTTTTTCTTGTTTTTCGTAACCCCCGACTTTACCACGAAAGCACAAGCCTACAATCTCGCAACCTTACAGTTTTTATGTTATGAAACATTGCTTGTGGGTTTTGTGCTTATATATTTTAATTTATTATTGATTATGGGATGTACCGGGCACCTGGGAAATAACACAAAGTGCAAAGAAAAAAATTAGTTTTTTTTTTTGGTGATTTACTGCTTTCTAATAAAATCATCCTATATAATGTAAAGAAAATTCTGTTAAAATATAACCTTGATGTCTTTAATATTGACTAAGTGAGGTCATGTCAAAGATGTGAAATCAAACTCTGATGCTCCAAATCCCATATTATGAGACTTTAGCCTGGAATTCGCAGACAGGGTGACAAATATGTCCTGGAATCCACTAACATCCTTTGCGAGAGCAAACTCGTTTAATTGTATTTCAGAAAATATTGAAATCGTAACACCCGCATACTCTGTCCTGATGCAAAGGTCCCACATTCATCCTGTGTGTTGAACGGTTTGCTATGAGTGAGTCACTGTGTCGGCCGACCGCAGAGTCCCACGGGCGTTTTAGGAGGTGTGTGAGTTTCCATGCAGTCGGTGTCAGAACCGGCTCTACATACTGACCAACAGCCCACCTGCTTCCCATTATCCTCTGTTCTTCATGCCTTTCTGCTCTTTTTATTGTCATTTTGTGCCTTTGTATTCTTTTTCATTTTAAGAAAATGTTCAAAAATTACATTGACGTAGTT
This sequence comes from Misgurnus anguillicaudatus, assembly GCF_027580225.2. Taxonomy (NCBI): domain Eukaryota; kingdom Metazoa; phylum Chordata; class Actinopteri; order Cypriniformes; family Cobitidae; genus Misgurnus; species Misgurnus anguillicaudatus. Next base: position 35,822,258 of record NC_073355.2, read on the forward strand.
TTATGCGTTTAATCTCATTTCCTGTTATGAACTAATAGTTGTTTTTGAGACAGATTGGTAACATTGTGTCCTAACAAGATTCAAGAAACAAGCAAACACGTACGTCCACACTGAACGTAAAACAGATATGTGATGTTGTACAACAGCCAAAATATTTATTAATGTTGAATTTACGAGATCAGGATTTATGCAAGGACCAATGAGATCTTGAATGAGATCGTTCATCCAAATTCATGCAAATGATTCACTCATAAAATAATTACGAATTGCTGTGAGATTGTGTTGAACACAGTGCAGACAAACTGTCGCTCACATCATGTATAAAATAAAATACTTGTTTAAGTATTACTAAGTATTAGTCAACACAAAGTTGATTTTCCTTTTCTTTAGCTTGATCTCCAATACCACATTCACACACACACACAAAGGAACTAAATGTCTAGCATTGAATCATTGTTTTCAGGCCTTTATGACATCACCCTTTACACAACTCTTTCAGCAGACTCATGGTCCGGCAACACCACTAAGAAAGCCACAGATGGTCCACAGACCTCGACCGGCTCTTCATGGTAGCCCGAAAATCTGCTCCAGTTCCTGTTCGTCTGCTCACATCACAGCAGGCCAAAAATACCATGACCCGGAGAACAACAGTGAACAATGTATAGAGATCCAATCCTGCAGTCTGCTATATGTCAAGAGCTGCGATGGATGTGGAGCTCTTTCCCCCGGTGAACGTTAAATGCCTTTATACCCACATGTTGCTGTGTGCTAACTTGCTTATATAAACATTTAGCAAACAGCAACGTTTTGCTAAAGAAAACAGCAATCCGTAAAGTAAATTTTTGCGGAGAAACGCGACGTTTACACATAAATCTGGAGCGCAGCGAGGCTTTTGTCTATTTATAGAGCTTTGAACTGTGTGTTGGATGGGGGATAGAGCTAATTTGGTATTGATTTAATCGCAACAGATTGAAAACCCCCGCCTGCTGTGCTGAAGACATGTTTGTGCAGAATGAAAAAGAAAGACTTTAGGTTTTATAAGTTTCCAAAGGCCCGTCCAAATGCCCGAAATGAAAAACTTTATGAGCCTGCGTGAACAGATAAATCTTAACCTCATATATTATTATTTTTGTAAAATAATGTTTGGGTTAAAAGTGAACATTCTTAAATATATATATATATATATTTATTTATTTATATTTATATTTATATATATATATATATTTATATATATATAAATATATATAAATATATATATAAATATATATAAAATTTATTTTATACATGTAACCACAAAACCAGTCGCAAGTTGCACGGGTATATTAGTAGCAATAGCCAACAATATATTATATGGATCAAAATTAGAGATTTTTTTATGCCAAAAGTCATTAGGTTATTAATTAAAGATCATGGTCCATGATAATATTTTGTAAAATACAATAAATATAAAATAAATATATATTTTTTATTAGTACAATGTTTTGCTAAGGACATTTGCACAACTTTAAAGGGGATTTTCTCAATTTTTTTATTTTTTTTGCACCCTCGGATTGCAGATTTTCAAATAGATGTACAGTATCTCAACCAAATATTGTCCTATCCTAACATGCATTAATGGAAAGCTTATTTATTCAGCTTTCAGATTATGTATTAATTTAAATTTTGTGGTCCAGGGTCACATATGATTTTATTAAATCCATTTTTTTATGAAAATGGTTTCTTATATTTCTTAATTTCTTAAAAAGATTATATACAAAGTTTACTTTGAAGCAATCAGTAGATGAATATTGAAATTTCAATAGAAAAATGGAAAGATACAAATTGCAATAATTTTAATATAGCATATCTATCTCAAAAGTCTGACAGTATTGCTAAACAAATTTGAAATTATTCAAATTTGTGTTTAATAAAAATAATATCTAAAAATTGTGTCTATGGCATTACTCATTATAGAGACACATCATAGGGCATTGAAACTTAAAGAAAATTAATTTATGTTTTTTCTCACCACAATATTCTGTTTCTTTACTTTTTCTTAAAGAGCATATACCAAGATAAGCTATTAAATCATGCCCAATTTCTAAACCTAACTCACGATTCAATTTTCCTATACTGGAAATCTAAAGGGGGTAACCCCAGGCCTAAAAAGTCAGCAAACAAACGCATCACAGTTGTCTTTAATACTAATGGTTAACATTTAAATTCCTATAAAGGCCGATAAATATAAATTTAGTAAACTACATTCCATTTAACACCCTGGTACAGGTTTGACACAAACTTGATCTAATGCTAAAAGTGCAGAAGTCTTGTAAAATAAACGCATGGCACCTGCTGGCATCAGGTTGCTCAGGACCAAACCTGCCTGACTTTTAGACTGAACGTTGTGTTTCTATTCAAGTGATGTGGTAAACAATGCAAGAAAGAGATGTAGATAACATTCCTATCGTCCTGCAAACGCTACACCTATTTTTCCACAAATACCTGCCCTGTCTTGCTTCATTCCTCAAAACGGGATGAAAAAATGTATCTGGGAAGAAAACGCGAGTTTTAATTATGAGGCGCTGGATCAAAGCGAGTAGATTTGTACCATATGCAACAATCTCTTTGAAAGCGTTCGAGACAAAGCTGACCAGACTTTTTATATTGTGCTACAGATGATCTCAGTTACAGCTTCAACATTAAGGCTCGCCGTTCACCTCTGCATTGTTGCGTGCAAAAGCGCTGTGAGAAAGAAGTCTCTGTCAGTCATCTTTCTTATCATGATGGTGCCCTCATTCACCATTCATGGGAACAGACGCTTATTGTGACCACCAATCTCACAAATTCACCTGTCGTGTAGTAATGTTTGCTTATGCATAACACCCGCCTGTCAGTGGTTTGATATCTTTTTCATTATTTTAAAGTTAATTTATCACTTTGCCATGCATAGATTTGTTATGAAATCATGTGTAAATGTCATTTACCAGATAGGGATCTTTTGGGGCTATAAATGTGTCAGGCCATGTTAAGATCTCTTCATGTTTAAAAGTGATTTTACAAAAATAAATCCACTCAAGTTATTAGATCATAGGATTTTATTTTCTTCCACAATTGGGTTGGCTAACTTCATCTAGATAGCAGTTTACTCCTAAATAGCCAGAAATGTCAACAAAGCTGATGTAATCTTTCCTTTAATCTGATACAGACACCTGCTCTGCAATAACACGACAAGCGTTTTAGCAAAATCTGCCTCAAGAATGTTTCCTTCCCACTGAATGAATGTTGAAAGCCACTTCCAAACCCCATACCCTCATCTGCGCACCCACCCAATATAACTCTGGTAGACATCTGGTAGCTTACAGTACAGTATACTATACACATGTTTAACATTCCAGTCACTACTTATTGTCTAAAACAAAAAGTTTAAACAAATCACTTTAATCAAATTTTAAGATTTTTCTTTGGATAGGATATAAAAGGATATAATTGGAAAGATATAAAAGACAGATATTTTGATATTTGAGATAAGTTTGTTTCTAATTAAATTATAATGTTTATGTAAAGAGGACTATTTGTCTCACAATTACAAATAATTTTCTTTATTTATTTTTGATTCACTAACAAAAAAACATTTACTGATATTTTAAATTAAATTAAACGACTCTTTGATGGAGTTTTAATAGCCTATTTTATAATGTGAATCGTTTCAGATAGGTTTTAAAAGTTCCCAAAATTTGCTGAAAGGAAATTGGGATTAAAATAGACTGAGACTAAGGATCACGGTGTGCTATGTTATTTTTTTTTTTTTTTTGCTATAACGAGTTGAGTAATTCATATTGAATAAATAAAAAGTTGGCAAATAGTCAAACAAAACGAAAGTTTGCGGACAAAATTTAGTAAGCATTTTGAAATGCATCGAAATAAATTGTTGTAGGTTCAAACTTTAAAAATAAATTTTAATAAATAAATGTTAAAGTAGTTTGCCGTTTTATATATTATTAAGAAACATTATGTAATGTATGAATCTAATTTTGTTAGCTAATTGATGTTTGTTTAAGAAATCTTTGAAACATTGACTGTATAATTAGCCAACTGTTTAATTGACGTTTATTCAAAAATAAAACTCGTAGATTTTCACATTTAAAAAACAAATATACAAAATGTCCTGATATTACCTTATTTTAATGGTAGCATTTAATCAAGTGTTATCTTTTATAGAGACGTGAAGGCATTTATCTGATAAAGTTCTAAAGTACACTTTTCAAAATAATGGTGCTAAATTCGGATCGCTGTGATGGTTTGGAAAAAAACATTTTTGGTTGTCAGTCAAAGGACCTTAAAATAACAATTTCTTTCTTAACTTTTGATAGTCTGCAGAACCTAAAAGCTTTTGTGCAACAAAAATGGTTCTTTATATAACCATACAACCTGACAAAGAACCTTTTAGGAACCTTTATTTTTAACACGTATGAAGAACCGATGACTTACCGACGCACTCGTTCGCCTCTCTGGCCGTCGCTCGCTGCCATGGCCGATCGTAATGGAAAGGTTTGCACCTGTCGCACTCCGGTCCCGCCGTGTTATGCTTGCACTCACACACCAGGTTATCATCCCGGTCCTTCACGCACTTCGACGCGTGCCCGTTACACTTACACCGACCACCGACCTGCAGGTCCGACACCGCGTAAAAGTACGAGTCCCGGGCGAGCTCCGAGTCGTCCTCGTTTTCGTCCCCGAAAGTATGGAGCCGATTGAACGTCACCTTGATATCGGTGGCCGTGACCCAGTCCTGCAGGACAGGCGAGTTGTCAAAGTCGTGCGCCGACGGTCTGCCATCCAAGGTGCTGAACGCAATGAGCCCACCTGTCAGCGGTTGCATATCTGTATGCGAATCCGTGCAGATGGCCTCCTGTTCGTTCTGCTTCGTTATTGCCGCCTTGCTGGGCTTGTTGTACATTTTCTTACACTGGGTCGAGTAGAACTGGAAGGGGACCCAAGTTTTCCCGTAATCCATAGACTTGAATATGGCCATGGATTCGGGCCGAGGCGAGCAGAACTGCAGGCTCACGTAAGTCACCTCAAATTTCTTACCGAGGGACAGCGTCAGGGTGACATTTTGGGGATACTGCACGTAGTTCTCCGACTGCCAGCACGTGAGGTTGTGAGGGTTGTTGAGATCTGTCAGATAAGCGGGTGGATGGGACTTCTTGGGATCCGTGGCGTCGCAGATGTTGCAGTCTCGGGATCTCTCCTCGCCCTTCTCGGTCACCACGCAGTACCTGGACGCGGGTGTGCCGCAGGTGCTGGAGACGCGCACGTCCTTGCCGAACGCGGAGTTTACGAAGTCGGGGATGCATCGTCTGGGGTTGCCGTTCTCGTCGTAACACGGGTCCGGAGGGGAGGATTGAGCCGCGAACATGCTCATTCCGTGCACCGCACGAGCGCCTTCCGCCATCCCGGTGATGGACACCACGGAGAGCAATGTAACCAAAATCCTTATCATTGCAACCCGCGTTCCTCGGTGTCCCTGGAGGGTAAGAAACAAATGTTTTACATGCACTTGAATAATCTTATGTTGCAATGCATACGTTACATAGATTTTCCAAAAATGCAATAAATAAAAAAGTTTTTGATAGTAACAATCGGTTTTAACATTTCCGAACCATGTAATTCATCTGAAACGCGTATTTACCATCATAAAAGCTTAGAAAACGCACACTATACCTTTGGAGAACCTGCTTAACTCGGGCTGAAACGTTTGGCAAACCCGTCTAAAAAAAAGAAATTACAGGGTGCTCCTATTCTTTTCTCTTTTCTCTCTCTCTCTCTCGCCCGGATATGTTGTAATCTATTTCCCACTTTCAATTCTAGCACAACCGATATGAAATAGAAAACCTGCTATTAGTTTCCAGCTCTGCCTTTCTTCCACTGTCTAACTCATTCACACCTCTGCCTCTCTGTGACTGAGTGTCGCAGTTCAGCCCTTTTTCACTTTCTGCTGCTCTCCCTGAATAGGAAGGGGGTTCAGTCATTTGCCATTCTCAGTGCGCCCGCATAGCAAAGTACTTTATTACCCTATGTACAACCACAATGTAGCTCTTATGCATATGTATTGTTTGCTAGATTGATCAGATAGATAGATAGATAGATAGATAGATAGATAGATAGATAGATAGATAGATAGATAGATAGATAGATAGATAGATAGATAGATAGATAGATAGATAGATATGTACACTGACAAAGTTTGACGTGAAAAAATTGCATTTTAGGAGTTGTACATTACACTTTGAGTTATAAACTTAAATATGTTTTTTAATAAATTAATGAAATAGTTGATCATAAACATGCATTTAAGCATAAGTCTAACCCCAATGTTTATTACGCGCATATCTTGGCCACCCACCGTGTCCTCTACACACTTGTTGAGTCACTTTCCTTTTTTTAGAGAAACAGCGACACCTTGTGGTAGATTGGAAATTTGTCTGATCTTTGTTAGCTAATGTGTACTAGTGACAGATTTGATGAAACTATGATCAGAGCGCATTGATCACTTCCATTTTAATGACCTTTTGAGTCATCCGTGTATGAATTAACCTCTTGACTGGCGCAGCCCTTTTTTTTGGGGGGGGGGGGGGGGGGTGAAAAGGTGATGTACACCTTCAAATTAATTTAACTTTGGCATTTTTTTGGTCTAGAAGCGTAAGGGGCCAATCACACCAAACACGTTTTAAATGCTTGGAAATGCAAGGCACACCGCACTGCTTTTTTGGAGCAGTGGAGCGGTGCTTTTTAGATTGCTAGGCAACCACTGATGCAGCTGTTCTGTCAATCAAATATTGAAGCGTGAGGGTAAGGGGTGTACAAACACACAGGAGACAGTGAGTGGAGTCCGGTTGTTCCAAGCTACTGTAAACTTCCATCACCACAATGGAAAGCCCGTCTCTCCCCTCATTCGACTGGACAATAGAGGAACGCGGATGACGTCAGGAGCTTTTCGACTCTCACAGTGCATTCACACAGGGCGTAAGTGTTAACGCTTCCCATTCACTTTTAATGGGTGATGTCAGCGCTGCGTCGAGTCGCGTCTAGGACAACTCGGAGGTATCGTAAACCAGAAGTGCACATTAAATAGCGCGAGCTTTGTCAGATAGCGTCAACTTCAAAATGCAAAATATACATTAGCAGCCAATAGCCTCTTTCACACAGTAATTCTGGTAAATTACCATTACCAATTTACGGTCCGTATTTTGTTGTTTTCACGTCTGTGGTAAACGCAGATGGTCGCAAAGTTGCTCATGACCAAACAACATTGCATTAGGCGATGTCAAAACGAAAATGCGTTTTAAACAACAGTACTGTTTGCACATTAGGCTTCACAGAGGGCGTGCTAAGGACGTCGGCAATTCGGCAAGGAGAAGGTAAGTTGTTTTGAACAACTTTGTTGAAGAAGTGGGACGTAAACTTCAGGTGTGCTCAACTTTCAAGCAGCACGTGTGTGGAAACGTAAACTCGTCATCTGTTTTAAACTGTTATGATTGGCCCGAAGCTGTCAGCACGGTTTGATGTCGTCTGTTCTAAATGCCGGTAATCTATATTTTTGTGTTCACACATTGCGCTTACCAGTAAATTACTGGTAATCTTACAACCTCTCTTTCTGGTAAATTGGCAGCACTGATTTACCGGAAAGGTTCTGTTCACACATGACATGTTAACTGCAATTTACCAGTAAATTACCAGTAAAGACTGTATGTGTGAAAGGGACTAATGTTAATCGTTAATGATGTTATTTAATGTTAAACTATGTGAGTGGCACTCTGTGTCACACCAGGGATTTGAGCAACTTCCTGAGTCGTAGCTAGGCGGCGCGGACAGGCGGCACTTGTCGGCGACGGTGTGCGTATACTCATAGAAAGCAGTGTGTTCGAGTTTTTTAGAACGGCGCGGCGCTGAGCTGCGCATCCTGTGTGGGACCACCTTAACTGAATTGTGGATCCGTCTGCGCCGCGTCCGTGCCGTTGCTCGTGGCAGAAGTTGAACATTTCTCCACTTTTCAAGCGGCAACGTGTGCGTCAACCAATCAGATCACCTTATTCAAATAACCTAGGTAGAGCCAGCCAATTACGTTTATGGAATACCAGAGCATAGGTTGCGGCCACTGTGATTGGCTGTTGGCCACGCTTCAGACAAGCCTTCCTTCAAGCGTTAATGCTTTCGCCCCGTGTGAATGTACCACCAGCACTCCTTCAAAAATGCGTGCTGCGGTAGGCAGCAAAAAACGCAAGGCGGTCGGCGCGCATAAACAGCGAGCATAATGCTCACTGCCCATAGAAAATCATTTAAAAAGGCAACTGCCATAAACGCGTTTGGTGTGATCAGCCCCTAATCTTGGTTTTATTTTAAAGAAGACACTTTAAAGTTTTTCAAGGAAGTGTCTGGAGGTGAAAATATTAAATTACTGTGTTGAAATAAATAAAAATAATGCAATAAAATATATACATTTTATATTATACAAATTGTAGTTAGTGTTACACGTTTAGTGGTTTTACCAACAACAGCCACTAAGTGTCAACGGTTTGCTTCATACTTTTGTCACAAATTAATAAATTACTGCATTATTGTTACTGCTTAAAAGTTTTAAAATATGAAAACTACATTCTTAGGCCTTTCCAATGATATATAGTTTGTTGTGATAGATTAAAATTTACATGCAAGACGGAGCCGATGGTGTAGTGGGCACTGTGCTCCCACATGTGGTGCATTTGCACTTTCGGCGACCCGAGTTCAATTCTGGCTCGTGGTCATTTTGCCGACCCTATACCCCTCTCTCCTCCCTGTATGGGCAAAATGGCCAAAAAATATGAATATAAAAAATTTACATGCATAATATTGAAGTAAACGTAGGTGTCCCGCTTATGGGACAGTGCCTGTTTTGGCATTAAACTTACAATACAATTGACAGTATGTTAAATGTCATGTGGCATTAGCCAAATATCTTCTCTAGTCTATTTCAGGTCGCCGTTTTAAATGAGAAATTGTTCTCAACGTGCCTACCTGGTAAAAAAATAAAGGTTAAATATAGTATTACATAACTTAATTCAACTTTTGTCACAAAACAACCATTATAAAGATTTTGTCATAATATTGCTGATTTCCACATGGCTGGTTTATATTAAAAGTAAAGTCTGCTTTACGTTCACACTATAAAATAGTTCAGACCTGATTTGAGGTCTTGTTGGGTAATTGCATTTAAGCATCACATACAGTAAACCATAACTTTTATTAAGCTAATATACAAGAAACTGATTACTAAAATATATTATTTTAGGAAGGCAGGGAGACAAATGAGCACAGAATGTAATCTATTAGTAAAAAGTTACTGAAAATCCCTTTAGTCTATAAAACATTTATACTGTGACATATTTTAAAGAGAATCAAAGAGTCTTTATGATCTGTAGGTTTTTTTATCATCGTGCAAGGGGAGAGGAAGTACAGGTCCCATAAAACCACACGTGCGCAATCAAACCACAACCTTTACGACAGAGAAAAAATTGTACTTGTGCATCTGTACTAAATTGGATGTTCATGTAATCTTAAGTATTAAATTGGCAGCAGGTGTACGTCGTGTCCATATCCCGTCTGCAGTTTTACCAAAATACCATCACTGTCCTTGGTGCTGAAGTTATGGAATAACTGGGATAAAATGTCTTGTGGTTTACCATCACTAAGTTAAAGGCTTTAAAGATTAATCAAATCATGTTCCAATTCATTTCTATATAACTTTTTCAGGGTTTCACTATTAAAAAAAGATTTTCAATGGTTCTAGGTGTTTGGTTCCATCCAGAGATCCTTCTTCTCATTGCACCAAAGGTTCTTTGTGTTGGAAAAAGTGTTAGTAATTCAGCTCATTTCAAACATTAAATGTTATTTACTCTCTAAAAAGACAAACGGTGCTATATAGAACCAAAACTGTTGATTTGAATCGTGGCCATGGAGGAGCCGTTTTTGGTGCCATGTGGCACCGGTGAAGCACCTGTGTAGAACCATATAGGTGCCATATAGCACCACTATAGCACCACATTTGGTTCTACATAGCACTATATGGTTCTACACAGGTGCTTCATCGGTGCTATATGGCACTAAAAACGGTTCTTCTATGATTACGAGCAAAGAACCACTTTTGGTGCTATATAGCACCGTTTGTTTTTAGAGTGTAAATACTTTAACTTCAGAATCAATTCAGATGTTTATTTTTGACAGTTCTTTTCTTTAAACGCACCACTTCAATGAAATGAAAGGTCGTAGGACAGTACTTCTATTTTAAAGAGATCAGCGCCCACTGCTGTGTTTAAAAATACTACAGATTTCCCCATGCACCTTGTAATATATCACACGTGCATGATGTGGGCACAGTGGATTTTTATGAAGAGACTGACCGATGAGTCACAGGTGAAAATGTACACTGCTTAGTTTACGGTTACCAAAATCAGGAAATACATGCGTGGGTGTATCATGTCCTCTTTCTCATTTAAATAGGTTTCTGTGGCACACTTCCCTCTGATTTAATCTCTGACAATACCCTAATAGCTCTTCCTACTTAAAGTGGAAGTTTATTTAGTACAGACCAGCTTCTCTTCGTGTGCTAAACTGTGGCAATAAATGTAACTGCAAAATGTCTGTACAGATATACAAGTAAAAATGAAATGGTCTGCGGTGGTCGATGAAGTCTGTTTGAGATCCTTATCAGCTCGACTGGGGTAGAGTCAGGCATTCATAACATAAACCACAAGTCATGTGCCGGGCTCTTCGGCTGCAAACTAATTCTGCGGTATATGAAAAGGAAATATTTTGTTTGTGTGCAAAGACAGTTGGGGGCAAATATGTTGTTGTATTTAATATTATACTTTTTGTACACCTGACCCGTGTAGGAGGATTTAGGTATTTGCAAATAGAGATATTTTATTGGATTTATTATAAATAAAATAAAATAGTGACTTTTTTAACTCAAATTTTATCGTTTTTTATTATTTTATTACTATTTACTATTTGTAGTTAAAAGTAATAGAATTACAAAGTCTTTGGTAAAGATTGCATGGCCATCATAAACATTAAATAAATATAAAAAAGATAGTGATCATCAATCTAAAATAAAAGAACTGGACTGTCGTCATTCAGTAGGAAGTCATCTTATGTAATCATTGCCCATCCATTCATCATTATTCTGTTAAATACGCATGTACATCCTCCCAATGTTCACTTTTCTCACAGTTGATTGTTTATATAGTGTGCGAGCGAGTTATGTTCCTCTTTATGACAGTAACTAACTTCAAATCAGTTAAACATGTTCATTCTGAATTATCCAGTTAAAATTCAGATGTTTTATCATTGTTCAGTGGCGGCTCATGACTGTTCATCCGAGGGGCACAAGTTCAAAATATGTGTTTGTTGCGTCATGTGAACCATGTGCATCACGTGTTTTGTCAAAATAAGTGCCTGCTGCACACGCGTCAAAACCGTTAACCGATAAAAGAGACGCTCACGTTCACAAAATACACGCAAGACACTCCCTTAACACTAAACTCTGATTACGCATGAGATTATGCGAGTATCTGGCAAACGCGAGCGTCTCTTTTATCACAAACCCTTTAGACGCATATGCAGCAGGCACTTACCTTGACAAGATACGTGATGCACATAAGATCACTCGACGCGCAGAACACATATTTTGAAAAAAGGAAACGCACACATGATGGGCTACATACATGTTGTGACAAACTTCGCATCGAGCGCCCTCACAAAAAGAAGTCAGTGGCCGCCACTGTCATTGTTTAAAATTTTAACATACATACAAGAAGCCAAGCTAATAAAATAATTTATGTATAATAACTAAATATTACAATTGAGGCTATTAATAAAATGTGCTACTCACAGACTCCATGCGGGCAACCTGGTGCCGTGGGCACCATATTAGAGGACACTGTTCTTGAGCTTGACATAACTAGAAAGATATGACCCTGGACCACAAAACCAGTCATAAGTCGCATGTGTATATTTGTTGCAATAGCAAACAATACAATGTGTGGGACAAAATTATATGAATCTCGATTTTATGATTGGTTTTGTGGATCACATATATTACACCAAAAGGGTCCCAAGGTATCACGGGGGCAGTTTCCTTTGAAAAAGTCCTAACGTGTACCATTTAGGTACAGATATGAAAGTGAAAGTGACATAATGATCAGTGTATGGTAACAAATACTTGGAATCTGACCTCTGCTTTTAACTCATCCAGTGAGTAGTGAACTCACGCACTGTAAGCCACAAACACACACACACACAGAACAGCAGGCAGATACAGTATCACCAGAAACTATCGGGTTACAAGCCCGACTCTCTAACCATTATGCCACAACTCCCCATACAGTATGTACAGTATTGTGCAAAAGTCTTAGGTTACCAGACTTGTTGTTTTAGAAGTTTTAATGTCCATCCATATTTATTTTTCAATCTATTTTATTAAGATACAAACAGAAAATACAGGAAATATGTAAAAAAAATAAAATTCAGGACTAAATGGGCCACAGACGCACATCGGCAAACTAGGGAATGTACTTGCGCTCCCTGGGCGGTTCAGTGCAAAAAAGGAGGCGTGATCCGGCGCAAACCATCCCTGATGCTATTTTGCAGTTTCAAAAAACAATTGCGCCACTGACCAGAAAAAACTAGTCTAAAGTCAGTGGCGCATTGTGCGTTGTTCATTATTCTATTTTAAGGGCGCATGCTTGACCATAATGTATCTAATCTACACAGATTGTTCATAAATTGTTACAATAAAAAATATTAACACATGAGATAAGGGAAATCATAGTGGTGAGCATTGTGGTGATAGTTTTTATTTATTGTGTGGCTGCGTTAAAAAATGCAAATAACGATTAAAATATTTTCATAAGTTTGTTGTGTGGCTGTATTACGTTTATTTTATGTAAATAATAATTAAAATGTTTTCATAAGAAACCTTAATGTATGTGAACTTGATTTGTAAGTGTACTTTGGGGTTGGACTGCTTGCGTTTCTTGGCTTTCAGCGGTGAGGGTGGACGCAGCGATGTCCTCTACTGGCGTCAGGTCATGTGTAGAGGCAGATCCATCTCCCGTTACACGGCGTGCCCGATTTATGCTGGCAAGCTTGGGATTCCCCCGTCTCCTGACATCATTGTAGCGTTTGCGGCGCAACGTCCTGGGGATGCCAGCTGATGAGACACTTGTGGCTATTTCCTCCTACGCCTGTTTAACCGACGCTGATTTGGGCGGGTTTCTCCCATCCCCATACAAAACAACTTCTCTGTCTTTAAAGGACAAGTTCGGTATTTTACACTCAAAGCCCTGTTTTCAGATTGTTTATGATGAAATAGAACGGCCCCGACTGAAATCTCGACATACGCGACCGCCCCGAGAATTTTCGGGTGTTTGTGTTTCACCTCCCACCCCCACAATAGGTTCAATGGTGCACTGGAACAATCCTTCCTAAAATGCATTAAACTTTTATTTACAAAGACGTGAAAGTGGTCAGGGGTGTTCACTGATATGCTCACACAAAAATCACTGCAAACTACGCATTCCAACAGGTTTTATCATAGTTTTTGCCAACTCCATTGACTTGTATTAGTTGTGCTGTGAGGTACGGTATTACTCCGCGCCGGGAACTTTGTTTCTATTCAAAGGCAAAGGCGGATTAGTGCCACCACCTGGGCTGGAGTGTCTATTATTCAAGCTCTCAGCGGAAGAATATACGGGTGTGAGGCGTTTGGAAAAATAGGTCTACAAGTTTACAACGAATGCTAAAACACCTGTTGGAAAGCATCTTTTGCAGCGATTTTTGTGTGAGCATATCAGTGAACACCACTCGGTGAGTTTCACGTCTTTGTAAACGAAAGTTTAATGCATTTTAGGAAGGATTGTTCCAGTGCACCTATAAACACATTGTATAGGTGGGAGGTGAAACACAAACACCCGAAAATTCTCGGGGCAGCCGCATATGTCGAAATTTCAGTCAAAACTGTTGTATTTCATCATAAACAATCTGAAAACAAGGCTTTAAGGGTAAAATACTGAACTTGTCCTTTAACTGCTCTTACAAGAACGTCGGTCTCCTCGGCTGTGAACCGCTCCTGGTGTGCGCCTGGTAAATCCGTCATAATAATAGCAACCCGCCATGGAACTTGCGCACTTGCGTTTAAAGGGAATGTTGGATGACGTTCTGATTGGTTTATTTGACGTTACGCCCAAACCACACCTATGAATAATGAACCTACTTCAGAACAACCCCTTATTGATTTGCACCTGACGCAAGACTTATTTCTCCCGCCGGGAAGATAGCAAAAGCGCCCAAGATCCGCCCACAAAGTCACTTGCGCTTTGCGCTTCGCACTTGCGTTTCAGATCGTTAAAATAGGGCCCATCGTCTTCTTTAGGCATCGTCGGTGTTTAGTGTGACCTCTCTTGGCAGTAAACACATCTTGAGCGTTTTTGAGCAGAATGAAGTAAAAAGACTAATTTAAAATTAGAATTGACTTTCATTTAGGTTTAAGAGATCCTGCAGCTGCCTGCTATTGCTCAAGTAGAAGGGGAGTTTACCCTAAAAACATGACACATCAGTTTACAATTTTATACAGATTTTAATACTATATACACATTTCCTGTATTTTCTTTATGTATTCTATTAAAGATACTGAGAAACAATTATGATAGTATAACATTGCAAAAACAACAAATTTAATTCTGGCATGTTGGCCAAAGACTTTTGCACAGTACTGTATACATTTGGTACCGATGTGTACCTCTGAGGTCCTTATATGACCTCTTTGTGACAGCTAGGGACCTTTTATAACCATTTATACATGACAGAAATAACCAAATACTAATATACATTATTAGGGTGGTCCTTATAACGGGTCAATTTTTTTAATGTTCAACACTCACCCCCTAAATGTGTTAGGATATCAATAAAAACACACTGTGCAAAATTTTGAACTGTTCCTACAATATCTCGAGGTTGCTCTTGAATATTTGCAAAATCACATATTTTTGCAAAAACTGTACCATTTAAAAACGCACAACACACATAAAACTCGCTTCTTGGAGGGTAACTTTGTTCCAGTTATTTCAGTCTCTTCTGATCCGAGTATCCATATAGCGGACTTGCTTCGTGTTGCTTCAGCCATTGTCTCAGAGTATATTGTCTCTTGTGCTCCATTCACATTGAAGCTTTCTTGCTTTGAAAGACATATCACAAATAAAACAGGCGTTTTAATTGGATGGAGCATGGTCAAATAAGTCCATTATATTATTAAACAATTATACATGATAGCACAAAGTATCACATAATACGCAAATGTGTTAAACTTCAAGGTCTTGAGCAACCTCTAAATTTTGCCCAGTTTTTTTATTTATTTATTCAAACATATTGGTGGGGTGAGAGCATGAGGTTGAAAAATAAGGACCACCCTAATACACATGTTGATTATTTTTAATTCATTTTTGTTCATTTTTTAGTCATATTGATGCCTCCTGGGTTAAAGACACTGGTTGAGACCTAGTTTAGAGTGAACTCAGGAGTCCCATATATAGAGATCAGTGGTCGTGACTCGTGGCGGGGCGGAGCTACATGATCTGGGCTCATCTTTACCTTTGACTTTTTTTAATGTGAATGAACTGATGGCGAACACATAGCCTGCTGTAGGAGACAAAACACAAAAGAAAAGGTAGGCAAGGTTTTATTGTGTGAATCTAATGTCACAACAGTCGCTAAATTGTCAATATCTAAATGAATACATAAACCTTAATATCTGAATTATTAATTTTATTGTATCTTGTAAATTGCATTGAAACTTGTGTAAATAACGTAATAAACTAAATTTATACGCACATGTCATCGATGCAGATTTAGGAGGTCCATATTGTCTCATGAAATTGATTTTAGTAGATATTTATACTTCCTATTAATCATTTTAGAAGCAATTGCGTAAATATGATATGTTTTATACCTACAGTATTTATGATATTAAATGTGGATACTACAAGACAGAAATGAGTATGTAGGTTATATAAAACGTGAACCATAAGTACACAAATGTAAAAGCATTGATTAAAACTGGGTAGATTATAATCCATCAGTAAATATCAATAGTTCCTAATAAGATTAAAACACAATATGTGATGCAGAACAAAGCCTGTTAGGTTCAACGTGTGTTAATATTTAACTTACCTATTCAACTGACAAGTAATATTTCTGCATTTGAGAAATTGTGCATTGAGATCATACCAGAAGTGAATCACATCCTCTTTAAGCAGTAAGGTGCTACATTGTTTCATTGTAACATGTACCGTTTTTAGCCCTGGACGAAGACGTCTTTTTAAAAAAATTAATTAATGACAAAAAAATGAAGTCATAGTCGAATTACAAACCAGAATATCTACAGACAACACATCCTGTTCTTCATATCAAATGTTAGATCAAGCAAGAGAGGATGCTTTAACTTATGTGTGTGTGTGTGTGAGAGAGAGAGAGAGAGAGAGAGAGAGAAATGTGTCATGTCATTTTGTAACATCAGCTTAGTGTGAGGTCATCTACTCCATCTAGTGCTCTAATACATAAATAATGATCAGATTTGAATCTTTTCACAGGTTTTCAACTTGTA
Source organism: Misgurnus anguillicaudatus (assembly GCF_027580225.2). NCBI lineage: Eukaryota > Metazoa > Chordata > Actinopteri > Cypriniformes > Cobitidae > Misgurnus > Misgurnus anguillicaudatus. The sequence goes on from NC_073355.2 coordinate 35,838,933, forward strand.
CAGGAGTCTGATAAAAAGGTGAAGACATTGGGGACTATAAATACTCTGCTTGATTTAGCCACGCACTTTGAGGGCAGGAAGCGACAGGCTCACGTCTATGCTCTCTGTGTGAGCGTGACAGCATTTGTGTGTTTCGGCAGCACTTCCTCCTTTTATGGCAAGCAGGCGTTCACACATACGAACAAACAGACGATTCGACTCAGAAGAAAAGACTTCCTCGTAGGGCAGACTACTCTGGTTGAGACTGTTGAGATATCTCCGGTGCGTGCTCCTTACTTGAGGGATTATCCGAAATTTAGTGTTCCTTATGGGAACTGTTTTAAACATAGAAGGTAAGTGTGTATAATACTGTGTGAATTTACAGTTTGTGTTTCTGTTTTAACCCTTTTCTGCACGTATAAGCTAAACCATCATATGACTTGAAGTCAAAATTAACAAATCATTTTGGCAAACATGGGTTTCTGTTGTGTTGTTATTGATCGATATGTGTTGCAGAATTTTCAGTTGAAATATAAATGTAAGTGTTTCACACATGATTTATAAGAAACAACACTGTTTCTTAGCATTGCAGTCCCTGAGGTTGTCACCTTTTTAAATGCTGTTTCCTGTGAAGAGAACAGCAGGGTCTTCTCTGCATCCGTTTTTGCTCTCCAAATATGAATGAATCATATTGACAATCCCAGTGCAGAAATGATAGCAGACTTTAATGTAGTCGTTTGGTCAAGTTCTATGGAAATCGTGTTGGGTTTTATGTGCGTTGCTGGTGTCGCTGTTTGTATGTGTGACAGTTCTCTTTTTTGTCTTTTTTGCAGAAATGAAAGACCTTTGTTACTGACTCATGTACATCATGAATGAACAGTAAACCACCATGGACAATACATGTACGAAAGCATTATTTCCTCATTTGGCACTGCGCTTGCTTACCATACTGACTTTCATTTATGTATACATCTTGATCTTGTTGTATTATATAATGGTTTGGTCTGAACTGTTTAATTAAGTTATAAATGTATTAATCAATAGCTTTGTGGTAGTTAAATTTGCATCCCATACTATGCATTATTATATACTATAGTATATATGTATACATACACTGTTATGTGAAATAAAGGTACATAATGGTACTGCCCCAGTGACAGCTTTGTATCTTTATTTCTGAGAGTGTGCAGGAAGCCTGAAGATGTATTTGTGTCTTTATTTTAGTCTGTATTTGCTCTTGCTAACGTTTTCAAACAATGAAAATGATATTTTTTTTAAACTGTTTTGCAGTTGGTGGCGTTTCCTCAGTTATGGAGTCTAGTCTGTATCACAATGTCCATTCAATCCTCAGGGAACTGGACTGTCAACCTCAGGCCGGATCAGCTTGCAATAAAGGTATTGTTTCATTGCGCTGTAGAAGTACCTGGCATAACAATCCTATATTTTAACAATCAAACCCATGACCTTTACACAGCTAACACAGCACTTTATCCTGTAGTTAAAGGTGCAGTGTGTAGATTTTTGCAGCAATTAGTGGTTGCGAATTGCAATTAACAGCTCAACCCTCCGTTTTGAAAAGCTACGATAGCCAGCACAGGAAAACATGTCGTTGTCTAAGACAATATTCAATTCAATTTTATTTATATAGCGCTTCACAATTGTTTATTGTTTCAAAGCAGCTTTACATTAATAGATGTAGGAAAAAGGATAGAAAAGCGAGCGAAGTAATAATGTAATGTATACAGTAAAGTATTAAGTTATGCCAATGGTGGCGAATTCTCCAGGGGATGAAAAAAAACCCTAGGAGAAAAACCCTCTTGGCTAGTCCAGGGGGAAAACTCCTAGGAGGAGAAAAACCCCTGAGATATATGTGAACGGGTAAGCGGATTAAACTGGTTCTGCCGGTGGTCGTTGGTCAGGCATCGGCTGGGCATCACTTTGAAGGACGGTCAGTAGATCAGTGGTGTGATAACCTTCACAGCAACAGGAACTGGGTCTGTTTGTCTCATTGTCCTCGGGGTTGAGGGCGAGACAGGAGAGAGATACAGAATCCTATTAGCGTAGGGGCGGTTCATATGTAATGCAAGTGTCATACAGTATTGTGTTTTAAATCAGCTCGGTTCAAGACAGGCTAACTATTGCGGCATAAGTATATTACCCAGATGAGTTATGTGAATGCTTTGTTCTAGACAAACTAACTTTTGCGGGATAAGTACATTTACTGGACATTTTATGTGAATGTTTTGTTAAAGAAGAATGTCTTAAGTTTAGATTTAAATTGATCGACTGTGTCTGATACTCGAACATTAATTGGTAAATCATTCCAGAGCTTAGTAGGAAAAGGATCTACCACCTTTAGACACTTTTGATATTCTAGGGATAATTAAGTTGCCAGAATTTTGTGATCGGAGTGTACATGATGGATTGTAGACGAGGGTGCTAGGCCATTTAAGGCTTTGTAGGTGATTAGTAATATTTTAAATTGTATGCGATATTTAACTGGTAGCCAGTGTAAAGATGCCAAAATTGGACTTATGTGGTCATATAGTGATGAAGCGCTCTCTATAGAGCAGTTTATCTGTTTAGGGCTACTGTAGAAAAATTGCAACTTGCCAAATTTTCGGCAACCGAAATTATTCCGTCCAAAAATAGAAAAAAATCATTTTTGGTGTTCGGCCGTGAAAGACGCGGAAAAGCTGCCAACATGTTGGTAAAAGCATATTAAATTGTGAGAGAAAGATGCAAAAACATACATCACTACAAGTTTCATTTATCATTTAAAATCAAGACATCCTGAACACCATGCAGCGTATAAAAAAACACGGCGGCTGTGATCCTGGGTATATGTCTGCTGAATGCACGAAGGACTTAAGCTCATAATCTCATGTCATAGAACGACGAAGAGCGTCAGCAGTATGTAAAAAAAACTTCCTAGAAGTTAAGTCCTACAATTACAAACACGCTTATATTAAACGAGAAATAAAACGTTTCTTAACAATAAGCTTTTTGTTGGACCACTTTGTTCAGCGTTTTTTCCTCTGTCAATCGTGCTGCCGTCTCTCTCTCTCTTCCTCTGCTCGTGCTTGACCGTGCACGCAGGCGCGCATCCGCTGCTCAACAATAACAGTGCTATTTAAGTGTCTTTGCAAGTTTCTTAAGTCACAGTAATGAATAGGTTATTTGCATTTTGCGCAGTAATAGAAGATCGGATTAATATCCGTTTAGCCAAGACTCGCTTATGTGGTCGAATGTAAATGAAACCGTTTTATCAGTCTATAATATAGCTATCTAATCAAAGAAAAGGTGTAAAAGGCCCTATAATGACTGCTGGATTGTTAAAAAAAGTCATTGTTAAATAATGTGAAATAAATATAGTAAAAATGACATTCTGAAAAAATTTAACTTGTGCAATGTTGAGAAAATGGACAAAATAATTCGGAAAATTAATAATAAATATGATACGTTTTTTATTTTATTCTGCTTCAGCCAAGAATTTTTCTTTCGGTGCATCCCTTACTTTCATGTGTGTTGATTAAAACAGCTCATTCTAAGGTAATAAAATACAACGGTTAGAGTAATTATGTAAGGTCATTATACACCACTGAAAACATAGTTACGTATAGCATTTCTGTCAATTTATCCTCCTAAATTTACACATCGCACCTTTAAATAACTGGATACATAAGTGACCCTGTCTGTGAAATCCGGTTAAAGTCTCAATCTAATAATGAGATGAGGGTCAAAAGTTTATTTCACTAATTCACGTTAATTTCAATCTTTGACATGACCTTACTCAGTCAATATTAAAGAAGATATTAAGGTTATAATGTTCTTTACATTATGTATGATGATTTTATGTATAAAACAGTCTTGAACTGGGACTCTCACATAATTTAATGTTGCATTGACTCTAGAAATACATGTTTAAAAGTCATGTCATTTATTATTCATTTTTCTAGGTATGCTGAGATGGACGCTTCATAACAGAATAGAGAAATGTCCATCTGTTAGTGTACCTCTGGTGAAAGTTTTGATCAAAGAGCTGGAGAAGGTTCGTTGCTCAATCATTTTGTCAAATTATCAATGTCGTAACCCTGAGGCCTTGACCCACAAGTGGTCAGTATGCGGTAACTCTTACTGTAAGCATTTATTGAAGTTGGCCTCAACCAGTTCCTCTGATGAATGTGGAAATTTTTATTTTTTTAAACACACAATGATGTTGTAGTGAAACGATGAGCCGTTTCACTTTTCTCTTTATTTTTCCAGGCGGAGAGAATCGACTCCAAGATTCGCATCATTCCTTTACTTCACACGCTCCTTTACACCATCCTACAGGTCAGATTTCCTGACATCGAATTTTCCGCACATCAGCTGTGATTGCTTTCTTGATTTTGTAATATTTATCTGGATTTGATCTGTGAGCAGGTTCCCAGCGAACTTGTTGTTTTAGGAACAGTTCCTTGTATCCTTACTGGAAGTCAACATGATTGAAATGTTTTTTGCATGTTGCTCATTTGGTTCTCTTGTTTGTTGCAGTCTGCTTTTATTCCAGAAGACGTCTATCACAGGATTTATGTTTGCCTGAAAAGTTTAGTTACATTACCGTTGCCCTACTGTGCAATAGCTCTCAACTACGCAAGGCAGATAAAAATGGAACAGACCACGCCAGGTAATATAAACAGGAATTTTGCCTCTAAGCAATATAACGCTTTCCTGTAGCTAAGCTGGAAAAACACGGTAGCAATGCCAGGGGTTGATTTCTCGGAAGTGCACATACTTTGCATTCGATAAAAACATTTTTGTGCAATGCAATTCTCATCAATGCAAGTTTTTTATGTATTTCAGGAATGCTGTATCAGAGAAGAGTAATTGCTGAACACAACCTACGTAATGACTTTTATCAACTACATGAAAAGTATGTTAATTCATCCTTTAATGTTTCTGTCTTAGTAATTCCACCTCTAATCTAGCTTTCATTTATTATCCGAACTCTTGATGAATTATTAGTCTTCTCTTAAAGGGGACATGTCATGAAAATCTGACTTTTTTTCTTGTTTAAGTGCTATAATTGGGTCTCCAGTGCATATCAACCTAGAAAATGTGAAAAGATCAACCCAGTAACTTAGTTTTGGTAAACCATTCTCTGCAAGCATTTGAAATAATAGGTCATTGAAATGTGGCTCCCCTAGTGATGTCAGAAAGGGATAATACCATCCCTTAAAGGAATAGTCTACTCATTTTCAATATTAAAATATGTTATTACCTTAACTAAGAATTGTTGATACATCCCTCTATCATCTGTGTGCGTGCACGTAAGCGCTGGAGCGCGCTGCGACGCTTCGATAGCATTTAGCTTAGCCCCATTCATTCAATGGTACCATTTAGAGATAAAGTTAGAAGTGACCAAACACATCAACGTTTTTCCTATTTAAGACGAGTAGTTATACGAGCAAGTTTGGTGGTACAAAATAAAACGTAGCGCTTTTCTAAGCGGATTTAAAAGAGGAACTATATTTTATGCCGTAATAGCACTTTTGGGAGTACTTCGACTCGCCTGAAAAGTCCGCTCCCCTTCTCCCTCTCATAATGGGAGAGGGAGGGTGTTACTGCGCCGAGTCGAAGTACTCACAAAAGTGCAACCCATTTAGTGCAAAGATCAGCTCATTTGCATTTAAAAGGACACACCCAAAAGCAACACATGTTTGCTCACACCTACAAAGTGGCAATTTTAACATGTTATAATAAATTATCTATATGGTATTTTAAGCTTAAACTTCACATATGTACTCTGACGACATCAAATATTTATGTCACATCTTAAAAACGTCTTGGAAATGTCCCCTTTAAAGAGATAGTTCACCCAAAAATTTAAATGATGTCATTATTTGCTCACCCAATCTTTATTCTGTTGAACACAAAAGAAGATATTTTGATACGTATGGTTAACGGTACACATTCATTTACATAGTAGGAAAAACAAATACTATAACGGTTAATAAGTACCATCAACTGTGTCCTTAACATCATTTATCAAAATATATTCTTTTGTAAATTAAGAAACTCATACAGGTCAACATGAGGGCGAGTAAATGATGACATTATTCTCATTTTTGGGTGAACTATCCCTTTAATAACCCATCCTATTATTATAAACACATATGTTAGTTGCAGTCTGCCCACATTGCCCATCATCTTCCCACACTGATCGGTGGTCCACACTATGTGACTCATTTGTAAATTTGTGGTTTTGTTTACAATAAATTAATATTCTCGTAAATGCTGCTACATTTCTGGTGTATGAGTGCGATTTATAATGAATTGTTTTGTATTTGTGTCATACCGATAGTTAATTCATTGCCTTTCTATATTTTCTCTTGTTGTCTTCAGGGTGTTTGTATTTATGGACCCCGCTGTGTTTCCTTCGTCTCTGGTGAGCGCGCTCAAGGCTGACGTGGAGGGTTTGGACCCCGGTGGGGATGCATTGATCTACAAACGCCGGGTTATGTTGCACACGCTGCTTGCTGTAATAGGAAAACAGTGCCAAGTTGAGCAGCTCGCACGAGCTTTGGAGGTGTGTGTCTGCGATTAAAAATCTGTGAAACAGCATGACTTTCAACAAGTTGAATAGCTCAGTGGTAGAGCGTTGCGTTAGCAGGGCAAAAGGTCATGGGTTCAAACCCAGGAACACACATATTGTTAAAAATTAGGGCACAACCTAACGCTAGTTGGGTTTGGCTCAATCATTCAAAAAATATTTGAGTTTGATTAATTATATTTTTACACAAGCAACACACACATCTCTGCTACAAATGAACATTTGAAGTTAGTTTCTAGTACTTACCATTCTTGGACAATTACACCAAACATGACAGAAGTGCAAACGTTCTCCCGGTTAATTGTAAATGGCAGTGGGTTTGTTGTAAATCTTGCTAAAAATTAAGTTTGCCGGCAAATATTTCAATACTATTTTGTCTATAAACTTGAGAGATATTTTTTATGTATCTGTCTATAATAGACAGGAATCTACAGTGTTCATCCCTCATCTAACCATAGTTTAAATATAAATGGATACAAATATCTAAATATGTGAGGAAAAAGCAGCACAATTATAAAAAAAAAACATTTTTATATGTGACCCAGTCTGTAATAATCATACTAAAGTCTCAAAATCAAATTCTGAGATAATGAAAATCAAAGTCTGATTTTAGTCATTCATTTCATTATGATTTTAATCTTTGACGTGACCTTATTCAATCAATATTAAAGATATGAACAAAAATCAATTTTACACAATTTTCGATAAGACAGGCACATTTATTTTGTTGGCAGCCAGCAATCATTCATGTGTAGCCTATTTAAAATAACGGTAAGAATTACGCTAACGTTAGCCCTTTTTTTATATCGTAAGTGCTGAGGGGTTAGTTGTAACACAGCGTTACAATTAACCCCGCTGGGTGAATATTTTCAAGCCCACCAAAAAAGTTGCTAAGAGCTGCAGACATATTTCAAAACGATGTTATGTTTAAGTCAACAAGACACTGATTAAGATGACATAGCAATGGATTTGGTATCTTACACACCCAACTTAGAAACCGAAAAATACATATGATGACAAAATGTACTTGCATGCCACCAAAACACTCGTTCATCAATAACTCTTTGGAAAACATTATGCATTTCCAATAATTTGCGGGAGATTGTCTTTTGGCAGCGTGAAAAAAATACCGGAAAAACAAAACGCTCAACCTTGTGCAACAATGTAAACAGTCCGTGTTACAACTAACCCCACATTAGTTTTTGCCCCGTGCACCCCTACATATTGTAATACCATGTAAGTCACTTTGGATAAAGGCGTCTGCCAAATGCATAAATGTAAATGTTGAACTGTAAAAAATGGTCCCTAGCTGTCACTGTTTAAAAAAGTACACCTTAAAGAGGTTATATACAGTAAATACCTTAAAGGTACATATTGGTAGCAAATTTAAACACATCTGTACCTAAATGGTACATATTAGGATCTTTTAAAAGGGTTCTTCCCCAATGACACCATTTTTTTGACAATGTTTCTGACAGACAATATGTTGCAAGATCTACCATGTGGTCTTTAATGGAAAATCCCATGTATGTAAACAGTGAATATTTTGTTAATTTCAGAATTTGGGTGAAGACCTGGATCTGCACTTCCAGGAGGTCGTTGCCATCGTAGAGCAGAGAGTTGAAGATGGGACTGCAGAGGATGATCAGTACAAAACAAGATTACAAGAGATCTACCAGGATATTCTGACAGCTGCAAAAGGTCTTATACAGTGACACATCATCGCCACTCTTGTTACACAATATTTTATCCAAAAACAAGGTAAATATCATTTTTGTAAATGTCTGCTCTGTTTAGATCAATTGCATCCAGCATCAAACACAGAACCTCATCTGCCCAGTCCTGAGGTCAGCTTTCATATATGGACCAAAGAGGATGACATATGTAAGCCAAAACTTTATTCAGAGATCATGAATGGATGGATGGATTGGTGGATTATTAAAAATTAATAATCATTTTTTAACAATCGTAAAAAAAATACATTTTTACCATATTTTTATTTACCTTCATGCCATCCCAGATGTATATGAGTTATATTAAAGGTACACTGTGTAACTTTTAAGAGGATCTCTTTACAGAAATGCAATATAATCTACAAATCTATATTATCAGTGGTGTATAAAGACCTTACATAATGAACTGTATTGTTTTTATTACTTTAGAATGAGCGTTTTATGTCCATACACCACGTGTCCCCTAACATGGAAGTCATCGCCATGTTTCTACAGTATCCCTAAACGCACAAACTGCTCTACAGAGCGCGATTCATCACTGTGTTGTCTCAGAGGATGACATGTTTGTCCTGTGGTAGCTACCGTAGCTTCTTTATACGCTTTAAAAGGAAGGAGTGAGCTGTGGACTGAAGCTAGAAGTATAGTCCCATTTTTATGCATACATGAGGGTCTGGGCACGCGCATCGCCTGATTTTTGTAACCGTGCATACTTTGTACATGTAGGTCGCGTATGCACTAAATGTCAGGGTTGTGGTTGGATAGTGCAGATTAAGGGCTGGTATTATCCCCTTCTGACATACCAAGGGGAGCCAAATTTCAATGCGTATTCTTCACATGCTTGTTACTGCGTTGATCTTTTTCACATTTTCTAGGTGGATAAAAGCTCTGGGGACCCAATTATAGCACTTAAACATGGAAAAAGTTAGATTTTCATTATGTCCCCTTTAAAGTAATTCAAATGACCCCAGTGAATCGATGCATTTTTGAGAGAAAACTATTCATATTTTGAGCTTATTCATTGATGGATTGTGTATAGACCGTTTCATCGGGCGCACGTGCGGTGACGTCATAAGCTTCTGGTCTGAGCTTTACTTCCGGTTTCTGTTTGTTTAATAGTCTGACTAGTTGCTGAAACTGAACTCTTAAACAAATACCTCGTCGAAAACAAATGTTTTGTTTGTAATCTATGTGTTGTTTATTTTGCTTGTTATATAAATAAACTACTTTAAAAGGACTTTGATTCTTCGCGGAGTTTACCGGAAGTTACGTGATGACCACGAAAGCCGCTTAATTATGTTGTTACTGCTGAAACCGTCTATAAATGTTGACATTAAGATCAGTTAAAGGAACAGTATGTAGGATTGTGGCTAAAACTGGTACTGCAATCACACAACTGGTGGCCAATACACAACATGACAACATAAACATCAGTTGAGGGCTGCAACTCCACTTTTTAAATGACAATATCCTGGCCAGACCACTGTTGTGAGTGATATAAGTATTTGAAATGAAAATGATTTCTTAATGTCTAGTGACATATCAGGGCCATTTTAAAATTAATTTATATAAATTTCTTACAGACTGTTCCTTTAAACACATACATTACCAGTCTCACTGTCATTGGTTAACATTATAAAAAAACCTTTTCTGTCCAACAGGGAATGAGCTGGTAAATTTCGCACTGATGGTTCCCATGGACCGAAACTCTGCCTGTCTGGACGAGGACGACGTGAGACGTAATTCGGTCGTGTCGACGGTTTCCACGGACAGTGGGATTGAAGGAGATATGCCCAGCAGTGAGTTTTCCTCTCTAATGTTGGATTCTCAGGGCGGAGCAGAAGATCAAACCAGTTCTCAGTCCTTCTGTCGGAGGCCTTGCGTGAGGTGGCCTAAATCCGGCACCAGATTGACTCTTATGATGGAAGCCATTAAGGGAAGTGGAGGGTACGGCCTCATTAAAGAGGAAAGAAACCTCACGGCTCGTATCGTCATAATGGGTGATGATAGAACGCTGGGGCGGCTGGCTAAAACCTTGCACACTATACGGTAAGATGTCTGCATGTTTTAACTTTTCATTCATTTGCTTTTTTGCCACAACCCTACTGATAAAACAGCTAAAACCTGGATACGCTGAGGGGCTGGCTTTAGCTTGTCTACCTTCTGGGTGTGTTTTGGTCCCTTTTTAAGCTCATCAAGCTGGACTCAGACTGGAAGACTAGCTTTGCCAGGCTGAGAGGACCAGCTACCTGGTTTTAGCTGTTTTTAGTAGGGAATTTAAATGTAATATGAGATGCATTCAGAATTGTATTTATTTCATGATGTTTATTCCCAGGAAAAGGGAAGCACGGCATCTTCTATTGACAAAGAGAGTAAACCAGGAAATATATTACATTCCAGTTACTAACCAATCTTCCTCTCATGCCCAGGTAGAAACAAGCTTTTAATATATGTGATATAATCTTGAATGTTTGTATATCATTTGTTTCCGTAAGGGATCACACGAAAAGGCAGATTGTTGATGTTTTGAGATAAAAATGCAAAATGAAGCCTACGTCAAATGTAAGATCAAAGTCGGAAGTGAATTCCCAGTAATTTCTGCCATGTTTCAGTAAAGTAGTGGCTTTTCCAATACATTTGGTGTTTTCATTGTTGGAGTGTGCGGGCTTCCTTTCACATTATGGCCTGTTTGGATCATACTATAAGTTTACGCACATCAGTATAAGTTACGTTTTTGAAGGTGAAATGAGCATTTGGCTATTTTTCAGTTTGACATTTTGAACAAGATCAAGTGTTCCTCCTCAGCCCAAAACAAAGCGTTTTACAACACAAAATGTGGCTCGGAAAATTTAAAATATGGCAGTTTTGATGCAAAAATCTTATCTAGCAACATATCAGTAATTTCTTGCATTGTGTGTCTTTTCCAGGAGGGTCTTTCAGGTCCTGAGGATATGTTGACACTAGCGGGGTACTTGGGAAGTGTAGATCCCTGGTACGACTGTAACCTCAATGGTTTGGGGGCTATGATTCTCAAACTCGCTCAAATGGTAATCATTACATTTCTCAAGAGTTCACAGTCATGAATCATAATCATCTCTCTCGCTCTCTCTCTCTCTCTCTCTAATTTTGAAATCATTTTTCTATTTCTTGTAATTGTAAACCGAAGTGCAAGGACAAGCTTTTTTAGGTGCAAAATGAAAGTAATATGTGGACAATTAATCATAGTGAGATTATATAAGAGCAGGACTTGAGAATGCAGTCTTACCTAAATTTTTGGAATGGATTGAATGTTTATGTTGTGTGTTGAAAGTATAATGTTGTTTTGGCTCTTTGCGTTTCAACATTTATTATGGTAAAAATGACATTGAAAAGGTTAAAACCATTTTCTAAAGCATGTCCTGTTTTGATACTGTATATTCCAGTACACTGCCCTACAAAGCCAAAGCGCAGTAACTACGCCTTTGGTCAAAATTGAGTCAAGGGTTGAAATGGGTTTTGTGAGATCTGTTGTGTCTTCTGGTTCAATTGTGTCCCATTTCATAGAATTGTGTGTGCCAAAATTGGAGTAGCATGTTTGACGGGCTGGTGTAAAAACTTTAAGGGCATTTTTCTCGGTTTCAGTGTTTGAATAGTTACTGCACTTAGCTTTTGGAGGGCAGTATAGTAGAGTATCATTTGCCTGTTTATTTAAAGGATTCCAAATAGTCCAACCCATTCTCATGAATTGCATATAAATAGCACGCAGTGTTGAAAATTGTGCAATACATACGCCAAATTCCAATTTTGTGTGTTTATGATACACCAGTCCTTACCGTTCATCTAATCAGTCCTTCCAGAAAGAGTTTTTTTGTGATTGTTGCAGGCAAAAATCTTTAATCTTGCGGCACGTTTTCATAAAAAATGAATTTTTATGCGATGTTATTGCGGGAACTTGCAAAAACTGTTTGCAGCTTTTCAATAATGTTCACGTCACATAATCACGTCACTTCATAACGTTGGAATAACAACAGGGGACATGGCTGCGCTTGTGTGAAGTAAATGCAAAATTTTTCAACTTTCTGCTAAGATATGTGTGATTTTTTGCTACGGAAAATCCGGGAAAGCCCTGCATATTTTGCGCACGGAAATCTGTAATTTGTGCGCCGAAAGTGCTGCATATTTGAAAAATTTGGCCCCCGCATAAATATGCGGACTTTGCTTGATTATGCATTGAATCATGCGATCGCATAATCGTGTTTTTCTGGAGGGACCGTCTAGTACAGCGCATCTTTTCGTGTCAATTTTATTTTGCCTATTTTTAAAGGTCCCGTTCTTTCAGTGTTTTTGAAGCTTTGATTGTGTTTATAGTGCGCAATATAACATGTGTTCATGTTTCACGTGTAAAAAACGCATTATTTTTCACACAATTTACTTATCTGTATAGCGCTGTTTTCACTGTCCTCAAAACAGTCTGATGTCTTCCTTGTTATATGAAGTCCCTCCTTCAGAAATACATATCGAGTTCTGATTGTGTAGCTTGTTGAATGTGTTGTGATTCGATAGCAGCTTAGCTTGCCGTTAGCTTAGCTGGCAACTGACGTATTCCTGTGGGCGGAGTTTAGTCAAAAAACTGTTCTATTGACGTCTTTAAAGCAGAAAGTAGAGGGCTGTAGTCCAAACGGCCGTTCGCTGTATCGCCTGGCAGTGAACTTTGAACTTTATCATTTTACAGGTTTTATTTATGCTATTATAGCAACATCACACACTAACTAGGGTTTAAAAATGGGATCAGGAAGAATGTGACCTTTAAAACATGGTCTCTTGGAGTTCGGGTTAGAATTGGGGATTGTGTTAGGATGTCATTTTATGTAACAAAAGGTTGTTCTCAGGGGCGTAGCTAGAATTTTATTTTTGGGGGGTCCCATCTTAAAATGAGGGGGCAACTCTTTCTCTCTCTCTCTCTATAGCTTAACACCTGTACACATTTGAAACAGTATATTTACTTCACTGTTTCAGCAGAACATGAAGTAGACTCAGATGATATGGATGGCACATTTTCTTCTTCTCGCTCATCTTTCCATGCTTTTTTGAAAAAGCGTAATATTGTACTATGCGGGCCGGCTGCCATTGTCACCAAATATTAATGAACTATGAGAGTCGACAAAGATGACAGCATAAGTTACGCACAACAACACGTGACATGAGCTAATTCAATCAAGTTTGAAAACAGCTGTCAATCAGACTAAGAAATCAACATTTTCTTATTTTATTTTAAAGGTGCAGTGTGTAAATTTTAGCGGCATTTAGTGGTGAGGTTGCGGACTGCAACCCATGGTTCAGTCCACTGCTCTTTCCTCGCTTTTAAAACGCATAGAGGAGCTACATAGAGGAAAACATGTCATCGATGGACACAATTAAGTAAAAAAAGTTTGTCCGTTAGGGGCTTCTGTAGAAACATGGCGGCTCAAAATGGCGACTTCCATGTAAGGGGACCCTCGTGTATGTAGATAAAAACGTCTCATTCTAAGGTAATAAAAACATAATGGTTCATTATTAAAAGGTTTTTATACACCCCTGATAATATAGTTTTGTTTATTATTTAGCATTCCTGTCAAGAGATCCTTTTAAAAATTACACACTGCACCTTTAAGCAATTGGAAATCTGTAAATGAGGGGGCCAAGGCCCACCCAGGCCCCCTCGTGGCTACGCTTCTGGTTGTTCTAACCCAAACAACAATGCTAAAAAAACAGAAAAAAAGATAAACTAATACATAAAATGACACAAAAATATGCGACGTATTAAGTGAATGGGAAGGACTTGCATATCATATGCATGCAAATTTTTGTTCACACTGCGTGCTATTTATATGCAAATCATGAGAATAGGCTAGGCAAAACAACATTATGTTGGATGTACCAATGGTTTACACTTGCCTGAGGGGTGGTTTTCCTGAACAGGGTTTATCCTAGTCCCAGACTAAAATGCATGTTTGAGCTGCCTTCATTTAAAAACATATTGCACAGATGTATCCTACTGTAACATATATCAGTGTCATAGTTTGGTCTCAAGCTGCACAGCAGTATTGTTTTTTGTAAGTTATGTTTGTAAAAACGACTTGTATATCCTAATATAACTAAGACCTAGTCCTGGATTAATAGTGTTTGTCCATCCACTATCAGACAGGAGGAGTGTTTGGACAAAGCTGTCAATATTTTACAGAGATGACACAATTTCCCTTTATTAAGTAATAAAAGATTTTTTGTGATTGTAGCAGTCAAGTCACTCTTCAGACTCCAACCCCTTCCTGTTAGACATCATCTCCTATTACACACGAGTGAGTCAGCAGCCAGTGCACCTGCCCGTCTACTCTGTCAAGGTTTGAATGAATTCGACTATTTATTTCTACATAATTACTGGTGTAACTCCACCTGGGTGATTCTCACGAAAACTTCTAAATGTATGAAAATGTAAAAATTGCTTAAATTTACTTTTTTTCCCACCAGACATTAAAAAACAAATTCTGGAGTAAATGGGAACATAAATTTAAAAACTTTTACTTATCATTTAACACTTTTTGTAACATAATTTAAAAAATTAGTCCTAAAAAATCTCATTACCGCAACAGTCAGAAAACATCAACACTGACATATTTTCAAAATGACATGACAAACCTGAAAGAACATAATTTGGAGATTCTGCACATGCATTTAAAATAAAAGTATTATGCTTCTATTAATTAAATTAACATTTAATAAGCATCTGTTGCTGTAATGATAATCAAAATGTCGTGTAAGCATTCTGACAAGACAATATTTCAAATTAACTGTAAAAAAAATGATCTTACCTGGTAGCCATCTTGAAGTAACTGGTCCATGTGCTTGGTCACTCAAAATCAAACTTTATTAAAATTCTGTATGTGTGCTTAAACTGTTCTCAAAAAGTGTTGCGGAGGATGAGAACATCAGGCATGGACACATCATTTTCCTAATTTTTCTTCATTATTATTATACATGAATATTCAGTAAATATTTTTTCTGTCATCTAAAGTAGTCTAGCAAAACATCCATTTATTTTTTTTCTTAATATTTTTGTGTTAATTTGATTAAATTACAACATAACGCATGTTCAAACACAGCCGGACACATTGCGGTAATGAGAATTTCAGCAGAAAATGAGATAAAATTTTCAATTATAAATTCTTATGTTGAAATCACACATTGTGCAAGGTAGAACACAGTATTGTGTTAATTCTGATGCTTTTTAATGTAACCATATTACACATTTTAAAGCTAAAATCATTAGTGCCGTGGTGTTTCAATGGTTTCGTGAGAATCACCCACCTACTCTTTGCCACTGTTTAGCTGGAAACATTTAGCTCAGTTCCTCAATGTGTTGGCAGTGCTAAAGGTTGCGGGTTTGATCTCAGAGAACACACGTAATGATAAAATGTATACCTTTAATCTACTATCTAATCTAATTTGCTTTAGATAAAAGCATCTGCATAAACAGCATACATGTTTGCACAGTTTCACAGATAAGACTAAAGTCACCCCAGACTTAAATGCATGTTTGACCTGTCATATGCACACCGGTAGTGATTATTTAAGTCACATCTATAAAAGCTAATTAAAAGTGTAAATTTAACTAACGCTTTCTCCTGGTTTAATCTTAGTCTGTATTTCAAACCACTATTTATCAAAATAAAAAATAATAATTGCATTATTATTATGATTTCACCCTCGTGTCATTCCAATGAGGATGTTTTAAAGATTGTTCTTGCATTGTTTATCTAAAAATAATAGTAAATGAAGAAGTGAAAATAACTGACTCGTCTGCTTTATTTAAGGTCTTCTAAAGCTATGTATCTTTATTAGTGTACTGGCCCTTTAAGGCTAACAAAAGAATATGTTTTGTAATCATCAATAGTATGTCAAGATTGTAAATATTTCTGGATATTTTCAATGACAATGAATGCAGCTGAATGTCGATATTTTCCTATGTTTAGATTTCTTTCGCAGACTTCACGTCCGCCTCAGTGGAAGAGGTTTTTGTATCTCAGCTGCTTATAGACTTTCCAGAAATCAAACGTTTCAGAGCCACACTCAAAGACACAATTAAAGGTATTTTAAGTTTTATTGTTACGTGAAATGTATCTAGATTCTGTTAAATGCTTATAATAAGGTTGTATTTGTTAACATGAGTAAATGCATGTAGCTAATATGAACTAACAATGAGCAATGTAGTTTTATTAAGAATGTTAGTTAATGCCAGTATAATTAGTTCATTGTGCATTAACTAATGTTAACAGTTACAACTTTTGATATTAAAAATTGATTAATAAATGTTGAAAAACACAATCTAAGATTAACAAATGCTGTAGATGTATGTTAATGTTAATGCTAACGTTAACAAATACAACCTTATTGTTATGTGCCGTTTATTTATTTATTTACTTTTTTTTTTACTTCTGCCTTGGAGGTTCAGTACGGTACAAAAGTAATAGCCCACAAGAGCTTTATGGTGCAGTAGTTTCATTAAATTATAGAAAGGTAAGCTTCCTTCCACTCCTATTTGTTCTTCAGATACTAAAATTCAACTTCCTGTTAAAGATCAATTGCGTCATTTCTTCACCACTTGTGGTGCCAAGCAGAAGAGCAAAAATAGTGTTCGTTTAACCATTGGTCATTCAAACACTTATTCCCACCTCAGCCCCACATCATTGGTCGAACCAATATCACAATGACTAGATAACTAGGCTGCTATTGGTTACCACTAGTTGTGCAGAAATGACATATTTCAGCCTTACATGCTTGTAAATATTAGAAATAATTTATAAGAAATCAATTTAAAATCAGTTATAAGCTATGTTAGTTTTATTTACTAAGACAACTTAAAGGGACACTCTACTTTTTTTTTGAAAATATGTCATTTTCCAGCTCCCCTAGAGTTTCGGAATCCATTCAGCTGATCTCCGGGTCTGGCGCTAGCACTTTTAGCATAGCTTAGCACAATCCATTAAATCTGATTAGACCGTTAGCATCGGGGGAAAAAAAGTAATGAAAAAGTTTCAATATTTTTCTTATTTAAAACTTGACTCTTCTTTAGTTACATTGTGTACAGGAGGCGCAATATAGTCCCGAAAATAGTCCCCTGCTATTGAAAGATACTAGGGGGACTATTTTCGGCTGCTGCGTAATATTATTGCACCTCCCGCAGCCATGTTACAGCAGCAGAGTCCTTAATTACTCCAGAATGAGATTATGGTTCCTAGTCATATCTGCCTAGAAAATCGCAACTTTTAATTTTTCGTCGTTCTTAGTACAGAATGTAACTACAGAAGAGTCGGGTTTTAAATAGGAAAAATATCAAAACTCTGGTTATTATTTATTTTTAAGCGCGATGCTAATGGTCTCCTCAGATTCAATGGATTATGCTAAGCTATGCTAAAAGTAGTACCGCCAGACCCAGAGATCAGCTGAATGGATTCCAAAACGGTAAAATTCAAATGTTTAACTCTAGGGGAGCTGGAAAATGAGCATTTTTTTTTTAAAGTGGAGTGTCCCTTTAAGAATGCACTTCATGGCAGTGGCTCTTTAGTTTATGCATGAATAATGTTTTGCTGCATAATCATATATGTTCTTAATTGTTGATTATTTATTCCTTAGGCTTCAATAAGTGACAGAGAACAGGAGAATGGAGTGACTTTAACCACATGTGGCATGTTGGTTACCGTCGTGCCTTCATGCCGAGCCAAAAGTATGTCATGTATTTAAAATGGTATAAAACTAATGTTGTCATTGTAAACAGCAATCTTTTGATGACATCAGCATTGACTTGTTTTGTTTACAGTCAGTGTAAATTCTGATTTTTAAAATATTTATTAGATTGAAAAGGAATGCTTATTTTGTTTATTGTTTGGGGTACAAAACAGGTGTGTTTGGTTTCTCATGACTGACAATATTACAGATTTACACTGGGCTCATAAAGTACAACGTCAACGTTTGAAGAAGATCAAAACCCTTTATTAAGGTTGTCTTTGTGCTTTGAACAATACCCGTTCTTGTCTTTTGATGAAGTTTTTTGATTCACTTCAAATGTTGACTATTGTATTTAGATGCTCAGGTCATTTTAAAATATATAAAGGTCATTGGATGAATAATAAAATTGTAAAATGCAGAAGTTTTGTCAAATCAACATAATTTTTTAAAGGGCACCTATTATGCAAAATCAACTTTTTCCAAGGTGTTTGGACATAATGGGCCCTATTTTAACAATCTAAGCGCATTGTCTAAAGCGCACTGTCTAAATGGGCGTGTCAGATGCCACTTTTGCTAATTTAACGACGGAAAAAATGGTTTGTGTGTCGAGCGCACGGTCGAAAAGGGTTGTACGTATTTTCCTAATGAGTAATGGGTGTGTTTTTGGGTGTAACGTGCAATAAACCATTGAGAGTCTCAGCTCTCATCCCCTTTAAAAGCCAGTTGCGCTGGCTCTATGTCTAATCCCTATTTAGATGACTTTGTAAACTGAAAAACTAGAAGTTTACAAAGTCATAGAAGTACAAGTAGCAGGCTTTTAATTGCTGTCAATGTATTGATATCCTACATAATCAATGTAATCTCATAAAATAATGTTCAAATATGCAAGAAAAGGTTTGTACTCTAAGAATACAAACAAGAGATAAAGAATTTACAAACGTGCAGAGAGCCGAAGCGTTTCAACACTAGAACAGCGCCATGGCATTTTTTACAAAGCATTACTTAAAATGTTTCTCATCTCACCATATCCACAGGTACAGTGTCATCATATACAAGAAATCCGTATGGTAGCATTTAAAAACATTTAAAAATAGATGCATTTGTTTAAAGCAAAGCATTTATTTACTTACTAGGCTACAGGTGAAGCAGCTCTTTGTGCCTTTTAACGTCTCATAATTAGTCCTCATTTATGTCCAAGCGACTCAATAATAATCTTTTACATTCAATCCTTTAATCTTTCATATTTAAAAACATTTTTGTGCTGCTTGCGCATTCATGTATGTGATAAGCAAACCCGCGTTGTCGTCCCGTTTATAGGCGCATATTACTACTGCGCTCTTTAAATAACAAAAAACATATTGCGCCATTGACTTTAGACTAGGTTTTAGTATGGCGTAGTCTATTTTAGTAGCCTCAAAATAGCAACGCGCCAACAATGCGCCTGAACACACCTCGTTTTCAGACCAGTACGCCCATGGGCGCAAAAGGGGGCGCAAATGCATTTGCTATTTAAACAATGTGGCGCTAAACATGAAAATTATAATTGCCCAGGGTGGAAACTAGCAAAAGACACTTGCGTCGCGCATTGCGCTGCATTGCGCTAGGTGTATGATAGAGGCCATAGTGTGCTGGCAGTGTGTGAACACAACCACCCTATGATGAAAAAGACTTCTAATACATCTTGTAAAAAGGCCATAATAGGTGCCCTTTAAGTTAATTTTGCATAAAAATATAAGTTAAATAACTAGCTTTTATAAGTTATGTCAACTATTCACAGGTCTACACTTAAAATAGTATGTTGAATTGACTTGCAAAACTAAGTTGTTTTAACCATGCTGCATTTTTTTTTGCATGTGGTACGCTAATGCACAAATTATGCTAGAGAGCTTTTCTCAGAACTAGCTTGTTTTCTCTATTCTATTTTTACAATGACTTGTGACTATATAGTGTCAGGCTGATTTTAGTATATATAGTCAATTTACCACAGGTTCACACACACACACACACATATATTAACTATGCGCTGCTGACTTGATAACCACAAAGTGTTTAAAAGCTTTCTCTTAACTTTCTACAGTGTATCTATTGTAATATAATTTAAAACACAAAGTTTTGCTTCCTTTAAATGTGTGCCACCTGATGATACATATTTTCGATGAGGAAAAGAAAAAGTGATGTGGGTTTGCGTGTTCATACACTAATTCTGCATGCTTTTTCAACACAGGTCTTCATAGTGTCAACATAAGCTTTCAAGATATAAACCCCACAAGGACCATCACAGTAAGTGGGTCTTTAGATTGACTGATCAAAATAGGTTTACATGCACAAATAATGCTTCAATATCTTCTCAAATATTAACTGATCCTCTTTTGTAGGCTCCTCTAAGAGCTGTCAGCGCCAACTTTCGAGTTTTGGAGAACAGGTCGTTCTCTCTATGTTTGGATAAAGATTCTCGTAGAACCTTCAAAGATGTCCAGAGGTAAACGGTCATACAACAATTTATTTTTATACATAACATACCTAAATTTCGGTCCTTATTTGTTAAAATAAACGTATTAGTGGTATTTGCTAAGACAACTACTTTATATTGCTCAAATCTGCTGTAAGGTGAGCAACAAACATAACATAAGTATGAAACTTGACACGATGAGCATGGTTTGTGCTACAAACAAATAAGGCATGATACCTAAAAACAACCTATTGAAAGCGAGCTACTTTTGGGGGTTTTGGCTGGCAAATGACAGAAAAAATGGTAGATTTACAGAGAATGAGGATCCAAGCCATATTTTAGGCAAACTTGGACAACCCCATTGCAAAAACATAAAAACCACCCACAATGCTTTTACATTGTAGAAGTGAGTTTAGCATGGACAGGCAATATGCACATTTATCCAAGTGCATTCAAGCTATACATGTATTCCCTGGGGGTCAAACTCATGACCTTTGCGCTGCTAACACAATGCTTTACCAGTTGAGTTACAGGAAACATAAAAATCTCGTTACTGATTTTATTTAGAGCGTTTTTTCAATTCTGTTTTATCTTCTTGCCCAGAGTATTGAGATTTTTCCATGTTTGGACCCAGGATACTGTCTTCAGTCGAGTGCTAAGTCCAAATACACTTTAGCAGAGGGAGGTGAACCATTCATCAAATATGTGAATAAAACCCTCACTCTGCCAATCAACACCTTCTGTGGCACAGACCAATGATGGCACGGCAAACATCCATGACATTCAAACAGAGACACAATGAAGCCTGATACCTCTTGGAGGCCTTTTATTGTTTTTGTGTACTATTTGGAACTGTTCTTCATAGACAAAAATAATACTAAAAAAGGCCAGTTTTCTATTAACATATATTGTTATGTGTTCATGTGTTTTAGTTTTTGTAAAAAATTTGCAATTACTGAGAGCTGTAAAATGTTCGATTTTTCAGAAACATTGTGTCTAATATCTTGTTTACACTACTTTCAATACTTTTTGACAAAACATATTTTTGAAATTGTATGGTTTATGAAATATATAATATAACACTTTTCACAGAGTTTTATTTTGACACTTACAATTAATTAAAGTGATCATTTTGAAAACGAATTAAAGTGATTATTTTAAATTAAAATGAATTAAACTTCAAATAAAAACGAGAAGCCTTCAAGGCGTGTTCGACTCATGAGGGAATCACATCAGAGTATCGCGATAGCTAACCGCTCTCGTGGTACTGTGATGTCACACGCCGTTCGGTCTGCGCAGCGCCGCACTACGTTGCACGCATTTAATATGTAGTTCCGGTCTCTTACCAAAAGAGGTCGCTGAAAAACCGAAAACGGCGTTTTGATTTAGACCCTGCACATTGAGTTTACACGTCGGCCATAGCTGTTCGGCGAAAAGAAACTAAACTTAATAACTTCTTCTGGGTAGTCTACTACTTAATTTATATGAGTCGACAATAAATAATCGCTTGTCAATCAAACCATGTGTATCTGGATTTACGACGTCGCAGGTAAGTGACAAACGTGTGTGTGCGAAGTGAACAGGTGCAAGATCCGGTTCACCTGTTACCTGTGTGTCGTGTCATTTAAAGTTTTGAGAAGTCTGTCATCGGTCCTTTTAGCCCGTTCGCGTGCTTTAAAAGTGAATAAATATAGCTGTCTAAACTTATTTTGTGTTATAACTGTAAAGTGGTTTGTGGTGAGGTTAATGTATTGCACGCTTGTTGTTGCATTTTTATTTTAGCTCGAAGTACTGTTTTAAAAGAGCACGATGATTTGCACACAAATGCAGTTTATTTTATTAAAAGAAACTAAAAAGTACTTAAAAGTATTTTGTAGCCTACTATAGTTTAGTGTAGTATACACTTTGTTACTGTAGTATGAATTAAACTATATGAATTTATAAAACGTACACGGTAGTATACTAAAATATTTTCTATCGTAAGGTTTAAAAACACTATCAAGATTTAAAGTTTAATACAGTTTTCTACAGTAATTACTAAAGTATGCTACAGTATTTGGGGTCGTAATATAGAGAATAATATTAGTGCTAGTTTTTTTATATAGTGTGTTTCAAAAACAAAGTGCTTTATATGGAAATGAATGGCAAAAACTAACATCAGAAATAAAAACAGCAGATAAAGTCAAAGATGTTTATTATATTAATTCATAATAAAGGCAAAATATACATAAAAAGCTACTGAATGATGAATATGAAATTATTTGAAACCATATTTCAAATTAATATCACGGCCCATTGATATGGATATCATTCAGTACCATGCACCTGTCACTGTAAATTTTTATAAGTGTTTTGCTAAAAAATTTACTAGCCAAGTTGTCGCTGTCTTTTCACAGAATTGTAACTGACTGACAGTCAAGATAACACAGGCAGCAATGCAGAAAAACAAGCAGTGGAATGTAAAAGGTGCTATGCGACTGGCTGGCACATTTCACTTTCTTCACTCCTGCGCCTCTGGGTGTCTCCTTCCCTTCCTTACCCTCTACTTTCGGCACCTGGGTCTCACGGCCACCATGACCGGAATCATCATGGCGTCCCGGCACATGCTCGCCCTGGTGTGGCGACCCATCTCCAGTGTCCTCGCCAGGCAACACGACAAACGTCGGGCGGTCGTTGTGGGATCTCTGTTTAGCTCAGCATCTGTAGTTTTAATTCTTTTGCTTTTTCCATCTGAAGGACTCAAAGCTGAAAGTGGCCGATGTAATGCGAGTCAGCTCAATGCCAACGTTGCAGAAGATGGGGGTGAATTTACTACACTGGAAAATTTACCACAGTTTAATGCTACCGTGTACTCGGTATACAATACAACTGTTGTGACTGAACAGTCTAATGATGATGATACCGCCGAATATACTCCTACACCTTTAATCTCGAACTCAACACGGTCGGTCAGAAAAGTTCGATCTTTGCAGGAAGAACATCCACATTCGGAGTTTCTGGGGAGCCTTAAAGTTATGGACGCTCAGCATCAGATGTTCTTTCTGGTTCTCATCGTGACTGGATTTTGGGAGTTCATGGCTGTTCCATTAGAGTGGACCGCTGATGATGGATTATACGAATACTTGGATTTTGTCGATGCAACTGACCGTCACAGAAGCGCTAAGATTTGGAAACAACTTGGGGCAGCTTTTGGCAATGGTGGTGTTGGTATTCTTGTAACCGGCCTGTACTGTCTCACCGGGACTACGGCAGAGTTTTATTCTTATGCCATACTCATGATACTGACTGTACCTGCAGCTGCCCTATTGCCTTTGTACCTCCGCAAGCGTGAGCGCCGTACTAGTGGTGGCTTTAAAGCACTACAGCTGGTACATGGAAACTCACAAGCATTACTATGCGCTGTAACTGTCGTCCTCACTGGCATGGCAAGCTCAGTCGTGTCTGACTTCTTATTGTGGCAAATGCAGGATCATAATGCAACGGAGACCCACATGGGCATCTCCTTGGCCCTTGCACACTTTAGTCAAGTTGGCTTCGTTCCACTAGCTGGGCGTCTCGCACGCTTTCTGAAGTATCATGGTTGGTTACTGGTTCTGGCTGTCATTGCTCTATCACTGCAGTGTCTTTATTATTCTTTCTTGTGGGGCCCGTGGACTGTAATACCTGCTCAGTTACTCGCTGGCATTAGCACCGGTGCCATGTGGTGGTCGGTAGAGTCACAATGCGAGGACATTGCCACTCCTGGAACTGAAAAGACCATGTTCAGGGTGTTTGAGCTTCTATCACTGGAGCTGGGGGCGGGGTTTGGCAGTCTGATGGCAGGGTTTGTGGTGCAGAAGTTTGGGCTCAGTGTTTTGTTCCAAGGAACCGCATTAATCCTGGCTTTGTGGAGTATTGCTCTCGCTCTACTGAAGTGGAAGATTCCACGGCAGCGCAGGATAAACTACTCACGCTTGCTTGCAGCCGACATGACAGAGATGAGCGAATCCGATTCGGACCAGGAGAAAGACTGGCTTGAGACGGCTATGGACGATTCCAAACAGAAAAACAAGTGGACAATGGACAAGCCTTCAAAATAGTGTCTGGTTTACTTCCTTCATGAGTGTGTTGGATGTCTACAGAGGGCGGATTAAAAGAACTTTGACACCAAGATGCCACAGTGTTTTAATTCATAGATGTTTTGGTTGCTCCAGGGGAATATTTTCTTATTCCTGCATAATAATATCAATCATAGATGGAGTTATATTAGTGCAATCTAATGTGTGCACTAATATATGCCTACTGATAAACAGATAAAGTTAGGGGTAATTTCTCATGATTCCTGACATTTCTCTAACTAAATCTTTACCTGGATAAGTTATTGAAAGGCGCATTATTTATTCTGCAAGAGCGCAATTTCATTTTGCATCACATGTCAGTATCAGAGGGGTGTCTTTTATTAAATTAAAAGATAGTCATGCTACACAAACATTTAAGATGTTGGAAATATTTTCATTGCAATGCTGGATGTTAAGCCAAACCTGTATCGGAATAAAAACGTCCCAAACTTAGTAGTCTTTGTGACTTTGATAGATCACACAGTGGCTGACAGTTCATCTTTCAAGATGTAAGGGTTTTTTCAGAATATATGTGACCTCGGACCACAAAACCATGTCATAAGTCGCATGGGTAGATTTGTAGCAAAACTCAAAAATGCATTGTATGGGTCAAAATTATCGATTGTTAATGCAAAAAAATCACTCAGATCTTAAGTAAAGATCATGTTTCGTGAAGATATTTTGTACAGTTCCTACTGTAAATACAATATATCAAAAATGTATTTATCATTAATACTAATACTTTAAAGGGATAGTTCACCCAAAAATGAAAGTTCTGACATAATTTACTCACTCTCATGTTGTTACAAATCTGTATGGATGTCTTTGTTCTGATGAACACAAAGAAAGATATTTTGAGAAATGTTTGTAACCAAACCCTTCGTGGACCCCATTTACTTCAATAGTATTCTTTCTCCTACTGTGGAAGTGAATGGGGTCCACAAACGGTTTGTGTTCATCAGAGCAGGGAAATTTGTGCAGATTTGTAACAACATTATGAAGTTGTCATGTTTGGGTAAACTATACCTTTAAAGGAACTACACCTTTTTTTATCTCGGCCAAATATTGTCCTATCCTAACTTGCCATACAACTTTCAGATCTCAATTAAAAAATTATGAATAGTTTTGTGGTCCAGGGTCACATATATGATGAATTACATACATTTTGTTGTTTTTGTTTGATATGTTCATCAAGAACATACAGTACAAAAAAAAAATTTATTTGCATTTAAAGTCTTGAGGTTAGTTGACTTTTTTCAAGTTTTGTCATAAATGTGTTGTTTTTGTTTGAAATGTTTTGAAATAAACAAACCTTTTTGAAAAAGAGTTTTGTTTTTGATATGCATGGGCGTGTTTAATAATAAAAACTTTTTAAATTATTAAAGTTAAGAATCCATTCATTTATGCCTCTTTGAAAATACATGTTAAAAGTATTTTTACAGTATATTGAATCACTGTAAATAAATTCCGTAGAAATTACAATGTTATTGCAGCTGGGTTGCCGGTAATTTACTGTAGATTTAAATTTATGCTATTTACTGGCAGGAGTTTGTTCAGAGTTAAATTAATTTTAAATATTAACAAGTCTTTATCTTTACAGAATAAAACTATACAATAACGGCACCATGCAAAGCATTCTGGGAACCAGAGGTCATCATCAACCTTTTTCTGTTTTTTTGCTTCAGATTTTGTTTTCCAGAATGTTTTTCTTGATGCTGTTTTTTTAGTTTTACTCTGTAAAGACAAAGACTTGTAAATGTTTAATGTTTATTTAACTTTGAACAAAATGTTGCCAGTAAAAAACATAAATTTAAATCTACGGTAAGTTACCGGCAACCCAGCTGCAATTTCTATGGAATTTTTTTACAGTGAAGGTTTAAATTGACATTTTTGCCTGGTTTACCTGTTACCCGTGTGTCATGTCCTTTAAAGATTTGAGAAGTCCGTCATCGGTCTTTTTAGCCAGTTTGCGTGCTTTAAAAGTGAATTACTTTTAATAAATGCACTGAAAAAAAATATTCATTCAATTTAATCAATTTTTTAAATCAATTTTTTAAGGTAAGTGCTTGCAATCAATTTATTTAAGCTACATTTAAACAAAAGTTTTTTTATTTTATTTTACCTTTTTTTTTAATGTAGCTTAAATAAATGTATTGCAACCTTACCTTAAAAAATTGAGTAAATTGAATGAATCATTTTTTTCAGCGTGTAGCTGTCTAAACTTATTTTGTGTTACAAATTTAAACTGGTTTGTGGTGGAAGTTGATTCCACGTTGGATCTTTTTCTTGCATTTTTATTTTTAACTATATTATATTGTTTAATGTCTTAAATAAGTCCTGTTTTTAAAATCTGTCTGCATGCTTGTTACCAACACCCTGATGAAGGCCAGTGGGCCAATATGCTTTGGTGTTTTAGGGGTGGTTTCCCAGACAGGGATTAGCTTAAGCCAGGACGATGCCTTAGTTTAATTAGGAAATAAAACTAGTTTTAACAAACATGCCTTACTAAAAACATTACTTGTGTGCATTTTGATGCAAAACAAAGGGCACTGGTGTATTTTAAGATATGTCAGTGTAAGTTGTTTTCAGTTTGGACAGCTCTTACATTTATTTTAGTCCAGGACTAGTCTAATCCCTGCCTGGGACACCGGCCCTTAATGTTTTAGTCCTCGACAAATAATAAAGGCTTTTTAACTTTTGCATCCTACTGAGTGCCTGGACTTGGAATTTTTTCCACTTATTTTTTTATGAACATTTAACCCTTCCAAGAGTACCAGAGGATACAAAGGATACCAGCAGCGCTCCAGCTCCCCTTTGTTTAGACATTAATGTCTGTTTGAGATTACATAACGTTTTCATATATTTTTATGTTGCACATAACACATACAATGCTGTATATCGAAAGGCAATTGTAAAGTAAATGTCAGTTTTCTGTTTCCTCACCAGGTGGCGCTTCAGGTAGGTGAGGAATCTCATTCTTCATCATCACAGGAATGTTTGAGTCAAGCAGCATCATCAGCAGCACCAGCAGGTGCACGCGCATCCCTGTCTGTTCTCATGGAGTTAAAAACAGCTGTATGATTCACCTGCACGACATCAAGAAACAGCGTTTGATTGACTTTACGCTTGTGTGTTGCGGGTGTTATAAGGATGGAGAAAGCTCAGTACGGATCTCTGGATCAGACCGAGCACTGCGGACACGCGCTCAAACAAGGTGAGAATAAATTCATGTCTGTTTGAGGAGCCAGATGTGTTTTCTTGTTTCATGTAAAAATAAATGCACGAAAGATGAAACTTTTGAGGTGGTTATCGTTAACACTGTCGCGCGGAATTTTCAAGTTATACGACAATGTAATAATTTACCAAAAGCACGAACGTGCATCTTAATATGTGAAGCGTTACTTTCAAAAGATTCAATGTAACAAAGCAACGTCAGCATTATATGTCAAGAGCTTCTTTGAAGTTGTCCATTGAACAGAAACGAGGTTTTGTGATCTCAGGTTACAACTTGCACATGCAATTGCTTTAAAAGCAAAGTGATTGTTTTAAACATTTGTTTGATGTTGTTGCGTAATGAATGTTGTGTATTCATTTGATCTGTGCACGTTCTGTTCCGTTGAAACACAATGCTGTTGGATTAACATGTGTTAAGATCATAGATAAGAGTCATTTGAATTGACAGCAGCTGTTTTGCATGTGACATCTCACTATGGCTTTCCCCCAATTCAATTTTATTTTTATAACACTTTTCACAATTTTGCATTATGGCAAGGTCGTTTTACAGAAAATACATTTTGGAACAAGAAATAAAGACATAAAAATTATGAGGAAAAAAGAAATGATATAAAACGCAGAATAATGAGGTATAAATAGTTTGCTATTTATTTTTCATGTCGCACATATGATCTGGCTCGACTGATAGTGAATAAAAACAGCCTGCAGCAAAAATAGTAGTAAGTTACTGTATTGCCTATGGTGGGTTTTTTTAAGCAGACAGCACAGACAGAAATGAGAAAAGGCGTTTTGTATGCAAAGCTGCTTTGAATGTGCATTGGATAAATCCCTCTATTTTTTGGCATTAAATTGAACCTACAAGTATTTGCAGTTTGGTTTAAGTAAAGCATGTGGTGTTTACACAGGGTGTGTTCGGATTATTTAACAGAAAACAGTAAGACTTTAAGTGAAGGAAGATTGACAGCGACCCATTACAGGCAGGGTTTTTGACAATCCAGAATAAACAGATTTGTAGTCGTTTAGTAATCCAATCCAATGATGATCTGTCCTGTGTATAAATAATATATAGTATGTGATAAATATGTTCTTTAACCCTAATAAGTCCCTTGGGGTCAATCTTATTTCGTTAAAAAACATGGTTCCCTTCATCTCAGTGGAAGATTTTGTGACTTTTCCAGATTATCTGTCAAGATTCACATAATAAAACCGGGCTTGATTCGGTCGTTCTAAAGAGGTGTAAAAAAATTCACCAAAAGAGGCCCTTTGGGGGTAAAAATGACCCCAATTGAAATGAATGGGAAATTCCAAAAAAAAAAAATTTCTTGTTATTCATCAAATAAAATCAATGCATCCAGAATAAATCTGAAAATTTTGACACGGAAAGGTAGGCCTGGTACTAGAGCACAAATGCAATAAAAAAAAGACATGCTCAATCACACACACACAAAAAGGTATGACTGCCACAGAGAGCATTTTTTACAGAATTTGGCAAAAAACAGCCACAGATGCAAAACAAAGATGTAAAATGCTCACACAGGTGTGTGCGTGCCCCACACACACACACAAACACAAAAACACAGAATCAAACACACACACACACACACACACACGCACGCACGCACACACAAACACAGATTCACAAACACGCGCGCACAAACACACACAAACACAGACTCTCTCACACACACACACACACACGCTCGCACGCACAAAGACAGTAAAACTTACACACACGCATGCGTGCACACAAACACACACGGACAGACACACAGACAGACACACACACACACACACACACACACATATACAAACACCCTTACATTTAGTCAAATTTCTGTGGCATTTTGTAAACAGACATTTCAGAATGCATAAAAAAACTACAAAAAATTCTACTATTTGAAATAACATTTATTTTTAATCACCTTTCTAATGTTCATTTAAACATGAATTCACAAAATGTTTCACTAAAGTAGTGATGTTGAGCAGTTGGCCACATCCAGTAAAATGAATGGGTCTCTATGGGCCTCTGCTGGTCGAGGTGATTTATTTCCTAAACTGTAACCATAAAACAGTTTTTTTCTAAACACCAAATGGTCTAATTCAACACATAATATCTAGATCAATATCTAAAAACAATTTAAATCAAATTTAGATAATAATTTATGTGAATTTTTCATAAAAATGTGATATTTTACAGGCAAGCTAATGGGGTAGTTGAGGAATTGAGTGGTAAACAGGTACAAAAGTACTTCATATCTCCAAAACACAGCATTATTGTATAGATGGGAAGTAACCTAAAAAAAATGATATATTATTTGTATCATTAAAAATGTATACATTTTTTGTAATCACCCTTTTAATTTCTGGGGTCATTTTTACCCCCAGGGAACTCTAACGTATACAAGAAAATAGGGGCTTATGAGGGTTAAAAAGCTTATAGATGAACTGCATCTGATTAGTATAGAAATGTTATTATTTCTTTGATATTATTACATTAGCATCACATTTTTTGGACAGTTTTGCATATTGAGTGTGAGATCCTGACAAAAAAAAACGAATGACAACCTGATAATGTGAGAGACGTTTTTAAAGCATGAATAAATTTAGCTTAATGAAGTTACTAGTTATGATAAATTAGTGTTTTTGTTACAGAAGTGGTAACTATGATATGCTATGAATAACTGTTCAGTACTATTGTCACTGTATCGGTATATATTTCATCAAAGGTAAGATTCGGCAATCTAAATCAAATCATGCAATTAAAAATTCTCATATTCACGTTCGTTAACTGGAATTTTTTTTTTTTTACGATATTCTGCTGCAAACTGTCATGTGAAGGTATCAGTGCGTGGCATTCATGAGGGAGGTCATGAGCTTTTATGCCAAACGAGTGAGCCTTAAAGATTCTTTGGGATTCGGATCTCTCCGTGTGACATGATAAATTGAATGAGAGAAGTCACAGGAGAGCAGCAATAAGTTTGCAACAGATGTAGAAGTCTATTAAAACTCCTAAAGGGATAGTCATCTGTCATCATTTAATCACCCTCATGTTGTAACAAACCTCTATCATTTTTTTCCTGATTACCACAAAGGAAGATATTTTGAGGAATGTTTGTAACCAAATCAATCAGAAGCATCAATGACATCCATAGTAGGAAAAAGAATACTATGAAAGTCAATGGGGCTTCTGATCGGTTTGGCTACAAACATTCCTCAAAATATCTTCCTTTGTGGTCATCAGGTCAAAGAAGTTCATACAGGTTTGTAATAACATGAGAGTGAGTAAATGATGACACAATTTTGAAACTATCCCTTTAAGTTTTATTGGCTGTTATGTGTACTTCAGTGGCGAGGCTACATAAGGGTCAGGGTGGCACTGGCCCACTCAGATTGACGGCTGGCCCACCCAGTCAGAAGAGAAAACCCAAAGAAATCACGCATAAATGATAATAATCTCTATTAATAATAATCGCTCATCATTCAGAAATAAATAACTATTTATATAGAAAATGAATCATTTGCACATGTTTCTTAACCTTGCAAATGTTAACATTCAAGCCATTTAAAACTATTTGAGCACAAGATGTAAAAATGAGCTGTTTTCTGTGCGCCCACATACTCAAATGGACACACACTCATAAACGCACACAGGGAGTTGTGCGTTTCAAAGAGCACGCAAACACAGAATCTCTCTGCCCTTGACAGGACACATACACACAAAACGATTTTGAAATACTACAGTCTTGGCAATTATTTATATAAAAACACTCGGTTATGTCTTAAAGGGCACATATTATGACAATTTGACTTTTTTCATGTTTAAGTGCTATAATTGGGTCCCCAGTGCTTCTATCAACCTATAATATAAAATGTGAAAAAGAACAACCAAGTAACTTAGTTTTGGTAAACCATTCTCTGCAAGCATAAGAAAAAATAGCTCATTGAAATTTGGCTCCCCTGTGATGTCAGAAGGGGATAATACCGCCCCTTCATAAAAACTTCATATACATATTCTGGGGACACCAAAGATTTATTTGACATCTTCAAAAAGTCTTGTGAAATGTCCCCTTTAAAGTGAACGCAAACCGTAAAAAAATCAGATGTAAGTCACTATATGGATCCGTGCTTATCCGGTCTTAAAGTGACAGTATCCATAAAAATCTGTTTATGTTTGTGTCATTATGTTAAAGACACACTATGCAGTTATTTTACCTTAATATAACAGCTTCAAAGTCATTTCGATGGTAAACGAAGTCATAGTATGGCGAATCATCCCCCTGTTGAAGCTCGGGAAGGAGGCCGCTACCAAAACCAGCAATGCAAGCTTGAGAGAACCGCCCCTGACAAATCTCGCGAGAATCACGACTTGCTTTACGGCAACGACGTCACACACGTTAGGCTTGTTCGACTTCGTGCAGCGCTGCAAGAACCGGCAGTCGGATGACGTAAAAGTACCGCGAGAATGATCCGAGACGGCACTTTGACGTCATCCGGCTGTCAGTTCCTGCAGCGCTGCATGAAGTCAAACAAGCCTGTAACAACAACTGCACGCGCGCATTTGAGACGTGATGCTCGATGAGGGAAACAGCTAAGAAAACCCGTTCGGAAGAGAGTAGAAAGCGAAAAAGAGAATCTGACCGAGTTAGGAACCGGACAAGAGTCCCATTCGGTCAGGCTTTTACTCGTTGGCGTGAGCTAATAGACAGCCCTGGATGCAAAAGGGATGCTGATCTGGCGATCTTGTTGATGGACAAGTAAGTTAATCTCTTATTTGTAAATTTGTTTGCGGTTGTATGTTGTATGTGGTTGCGCTTGCTTGTAGTGTGTATTTTTTTACTAAGCTGTTCATTCATCTAGTGTTGATAATAAGACCAGTAAAATAACTTCAACATGGGTCTAGCTAGCTTACGATCATAAGAGCATTTAGCAGACTTGCTTACAAACACTCGTTTCTCTTACATGTTTTTTTTTTGCCATCTAAACTCAAGTGTTGTGTTGTGATGTGTACGTAGTCATTTGTCTAATTTCGATTTCTTATGGCCAACGAATAACGGCCAATGTTATGAAATAATGCAACGTATACAATTAACTTTGTCAATGCATTTTGTAAAGTTTACATTACAATTAAAAAACAAATAAAATTATACAGTAGACATAACGTTAGACTATAGACTGTTTACTTGTGATTAAACTGCAATCTTGTAAAAACGTAATAAGCCAGCAAACGCGGTAGGCTACTTTATTATTATATGCCTACTCTACACTTGGCATAAACTTCGTATTATCCTATTACCATCATCTGTAGTTTAGTAGACATGCAGTAGCCTAATATTTGTTAAACATTCCCTGGTCATTATCTTCGGAGTCCATCTCACGCCCAACACTATCCTTACAGGTACATACAGAGTGGGCGTGCGAAATTACGACAGTTGCAAGTTTTCCCCAGTGACTCTAGGGGTCGCTGTTTGACAAAAACGTCAAACTGCATGGAATGCCTTTAATCAAACAAAAGGAAAATTACTTCTGAAGCTTTAAATAGAATAATTATATTAAATTTATAGAATGAAGAAGACTTTTAATTCTATTTCTGTACACAAATACTACTGTTATACTTTCTTTTTCCATTGACTTTGTATTGAGATAGGCCGCCTCATTTTCATTTCAGGCTTATAACAAAAAACAGAATAATGCCTAAAAGCTGCTGTGTGACAATATGTACAGCTAACAAGCCAAAGAACCCAGAAATAAGTTTTTATAAGCTGTCGACCTCAAAGAACAAGCGTGTAAAGACACAAAAGTGGAAAACAGGCAACTTTTCATAGTACTCCTATTAGTAGAACTGCGTCCACTAGGGGCAAATGTAGTCGGCGATCCACTTTTTTCTCCTTAAAGGTTGGGTTTTACTGCTCGACAGCTTATAAAAACTTATTTCTGGGTTCTTTGGCTTGTTAGCTGTACATATTGTCACACAGCAGCTTTTAGGCATTATTCTGTTTTTTGTTATAAGCCAGAAATGAAAAGGAGGCGGCCTCTCGCGATACAAAGTCAATGGAGACGGCTGGATTGTTTTTCCCCCCGGTGGGCGTGGTTTTCAAATTTGCATAACTGCGCTCTGTCTCTATGTTCAATCAAAATAGACTATGTGAGTCCAATTAAATAGAATCACACCCTGTACATACCTTTCCAAAAGAAACACTGCAACAACCCTTTTTAGACGCTTTGCCTTTCCATCTCGTGTAAAAGCAGTAAAGTTACCGATATTCATTTTGGTTTTTACTCTTTGTTGAAGGTTTTTTGTTGTTGTCGTTTCAAAAATTGTCTTTGGTTTTGTGGCTCCTGTGCAGGTTGTCAATTCAGCAGGAAAGTTTGTGTACAGAGTGGACATGAACGCACGGATGACGTATGATGCCTGCGTGAACAGGGTGTGAAGTGGCATGCAAAACACGTTCACAGAAAAGGAGCAAAAATTGCATGCGTCCAATTATTGCATTCGGTCCGAGTTCAATGATTTGTTGACCGTTTTATGCCTTTCACAGATGACACACATTTATACAAACACATATAGACAACTTATTAAAGTGATTGCTATCAGGATATGATGAGACTTTCAACCAGCGTAACTAAATATGTTTCTGGATCAGATCAGATACCCTTGCATTTAAATCTGTCAGATGCAAGGAAAGTGTGAAAAACATGACTCAAATCCATGTGCAAACCTGCTTGAAGCAATTAGCACAATGATCATCACAGATTCATCACTAACATTCAATAGATATCAAACCAAATAAGCACATGAAAAATGTTGTTTTTCTTCACATCTTTGGGGTTTGTTGGATAACATGCACATGTTGTGGCTTTTTAAAGGCGTCCGCACAGCGGGTGCTCAGACGAAAGAGACAAGTTGCTTTAAAATTTATCCAGAAGCTGTGGATTGGTTGCAAAGATCCAAAGAGCATCTTTCCCCATGAAAACTAAAGCGACTTCAGTGCATCAAGCTATGTGTGTTCCCTGGGATCAATTGACCTTTGCAATGCTAATGCAAAGCGGTGTTGTTTTACCACAAATAGCTGTGATTTGATGTTAGTGATACAGAGCTGCTCTGTGTTGAACAGACACGGGCGAATTAAACTGACAGCAATGAATGAAACATTTGGGCGGTCAGCGATGACTCACACACATCCAGTCACACAAATTCACCACATACTTCACTTTAAATGTGTCAGCGCACTGGCCAGATCACATCAGGGTATCCCATAATCCTTGACTTGATTTATTGCCCCTTTGGTTTCCCCCGGTGTTGTGGATGTGGCTTGTTTATACAACTTTTCTCACTGACTGTCAGGCAATTAAAAGCCAATATCTGCTCATCACTGTGAGGTGACTCATAGGTTATAGTGTGTCTGAGGCGAGAGAAGGGGGGGGGGGGGGTTCGGGATTGATGTGGTGAGCTAAAGAATAGACCTTATACATTTGGCCTTGCACATATAATCATAAGCTTGTTTTTTTTATGTTAATGAAACGTAATTATTCATCATTTTGTTTTTAATTTTATTTGAGTTTTTATCAATTAATATTGCACTGATGTTCTGGTAAGGAAATTTGTAACAATCAAAATATATTTTTTAAAACATTTATTATTATCTTTGGTTAATGTCAGTACAATTGTTCATGTTAGTTCATTATGCCTTAACTCATGCTAACGTTTAATAAACAGAAATTAGCATGAACAAAGATTAATAAATGCAGTATTGTACATTAGGGTGATTCTCACAAAATCCAGATTTAGAAAGTGTCCAGCATCAGAATGTTTAAAAAGCCCTTGAAGCCAATTTTTTTTTTTTTGCACATGTAATATTAAGGTCTGAACTATAACCAATTATTTACATTTTTTAGATTATCATTATCAAAAATTATCATTACCGCAACATCATTTTACATTAAATATATGCATTTGCAAACTCATGTTTCGGTAATGAGAGCTAAAAGCTTGTCTAGGTACTATGACAAACAAAATTTTTATCTGGAGGAGAGAAAAAATAAGAACTGCTTACCTGCTAGCCATCTTGAGTGTCACAGTCCATTATGTCCCTACCAACCATTTTTTTTAAATGTTAGTTCATTGAGGGCTTAAACAGTGATTGAAAATTGTTGCGGAGGATGAGAAAATGTTTCTTGGACACATTTATATTCCTTATTATTGTCTCTACATTTACCAATGATTACGAAATAGCACATGTTTCTTTACTGTAAATGTTTATAGTATAACATGCACTGAAGCTTTTTATTTTTTAGATTTTTTAATTATAAATATTTATATTTTATAAATATTTTCATGTTGCGGTAATGACAATTTTCCCTTAAATGTGGAAAAAACAACAAAATTGGTTTGTATGATGTAATTTGAAATCATGTGTAAAATAGTACATGAAGAGATGTTTGTAACTGTGTGCTTCTTATTTTGATAGCATTTACTACTTTTTATTAGCTATAGTAACAATATTAATAAATACAAACTTATGTAAAGTGTTACCAGAGATGTGTGCAGGCTTTAAATATTTAAAACAATAACATAATTGTTTTCCTTTATGTTTAGTTTAGGATACATGGTCTGTTGTAGTACGGTTTTTGGAAACTGGCTTGACATATGGTCCATACTCATTATTGTTTATGTTTAGTTGTGTAATTGCAAAACGAAAGAAGTTGTGTGTTGTCACTTTGTCTAATTTGCTGTCTGTACAAACAGCAGTAATCCTAACCAGAACCCTATAAACACGGGTTAAGTGACCGAGCCCATTGTTTTGAAATCCAATATGTGAGAAAAACCAAAGCCCAGGTTGTTGCCATAGCGACAGAACTTAGTTTATGAGGCATTGCAGTTGTTGAACACATCATAGAAAAAGTCCAATGAGTCATCTTAGGATAAGCATTCGCAAAAATATTTGCCCTTCTCTGCTTTTTCTTACAACAGGTCAAAATGATTTGTGAAATATATGAGAATTATTTTTGTTTTAAGTAGAAGTTTATTGAATATGATTTTTGTCTTGGACAATGTACTAAATGGGCAATGTTATAATCTTTCATCCTGATTTTTCATCTGTAAATGATGCTATCTTGTTTTTCAAGTACCATACCGCTAGAGACTACAGAAAACGACAAAAAATATTCATGAACATCTGTGAGGCAGGCCCGGTGGATTTATCTTCATAGATAATCATAAAGAATTAAACAAGACTGTTTTGTCAAAACAAACTACTTTTCATCCACTAAAACCAGACAAAATACTGATATGTGAACCTGGACCCGGTCATTAGTCACATGGGTAACCTCTATTTGTAGCAAAAGCCATCAATAATTTGTATGGGTCAAAATTATATATTTTTTTCTTTTATGTCAAAAATCTTTAGGATATCAAGTTATGTTCCATTAAGATATTTTGTAATATTTATTACCATTAATATATTAAAAAAAATTTTTTTTTGAGTGGATGCAGTTGCTAAGGACTTCATTTGGAAAACTTTAAAGGCAATTTTCTCAATATTTTAACATTTTTGCACCCTCAGATTCCAGATTTTCAAATCTCAGCCAAATATTGTCCTATCCAAACCATACATCAATGGAAAGCTTATTCATTCAACTTTCAGATCATGTACACATCTCAATTTCAAAAAATGTTTATCCTTGACTGTTTTGTAGCTTTTTTTTTTAAAATATAAATTAGTTTGGTAGCAGAATTAAATTTAATGTGTTTCTGTAATAAATAAATGATTTACAAAGATGTCTGTGCACTGTTAGAAAAAAGTACAAAACTGTTTCTTTTGGGTCGCTGCAGTGGTACCCTCAAAGGTTTGTTTTTGTACCTTTATGGGTATACAACACATTGAAATGTTGTACATTTTGGGGTATAATATAATATCCCAATGACCCTATTGTACCTTTTAAGGACCTTATTGGGTACCAGTTAAATGTTAGGGTACAAAACAGTACTGTACCTTTAAAGGTTCACAATAGATCCTTAAGGTACAGTAATGTCCCCAAAAATGTACATATGAGTATTTAGTATACCTGTAAAAACAATTTAAAGGGGATATTTCACAGGACTTTTTAAGATGTCAAATAATATTTGGTGTCCCCAGAGTACATATGTAAAGTTTTAGCTCAAAATACCATATAGATCATTTATTATAACATGTTAAAATTCACACTTTGTAGGTGTGAGCAAAAATGTGCCGTTTTTGTATGTGTCCCTTTAAATGCAAATGAGCTGATCTCTGCTCTAAATGGCCGTGGTTGGATAGTGCAGATTAAAGGGTGGTATTATCCCCTTCTGACATCACAAGGGGATCCAAATCACAATAACCTATTTTTTCACATGCTTGCAGAGAATGGTTTACCAAAACTAAGTTACTGGGTTGATCTTTTTCACATTTTCTAGGTTGATAGAAGCACTGGGGACCCAATTATAGCACTTAAACATGGAAAAAGTCAGATTTTCACTATATGATCCCTTTAATGTGGACGTCTCACATTCATCTATTTAGTATGCTATGGTATTCATACTAAAGTAATGATATTTACTTTTCCGTAAACACCACACAAATGTATGAAATAAGAGCGTTTAAAATAGTGAAGGAAGGTTTATTTGTATTTGTAAGGGAATATTCTGGGGGGTTTTGCCTTCACAAGTGTATCCAAACACACATAAGCAAAATCTGCCTCACATATTCAACTAAAAACTAATGAGCACTAAAACTTTAAAATCACTGAATCTGTCATTTCTCACCACCCTCAGATTCATACAGAGTTCAGTAATAATCACACAAACCCAATTAACACTGACTCAAGATGACACATGCTGCATGAGTCGAGCATCACACATCTCTTTGCGTTTTGCTTGTGAAATGTGACTGGTCAACACCAGGGTGCTTGTTAGCTGAATACAGATAAGAGAAGCACTGTACCATGTGTCATGATGTCAGTTTTTTTAATGGACAACAAACTGGAAAAAACATTATAATAATAAACAGCATCAAAATTTGTCTTTGAATGCCATAATGCATGTCTTGAAACGAGCTAAACTTGTTTTTAACTGGTTAAGATTGTATTAACATGGTAAAACTAAAGTACTTTATTACAATTAATTGTACATAAGCCATTTATGTTTACCTTCTGAAGACAATATTGCAAGATTCGGGCAGGACTACCTGCTGCATTTATTTGTTAATCAGACTTTATACACACAGGCAAGAATTAGGAGGTGGCATTCACAAAATATGGTCCCAAGCTGTCACTTGGGCAGTACCCTTTGAAGATGTCCTAATACAGATATGTATACATTTGGTACCAATGTGTTCCTTTAAGGTACTAGTATCTACTTTATGTACCGCTGAGGTACTATAATTTAAACTCTTTGGGCCCTATTTTAACGATCTAAGCGCATTGTCTAAAGCGCACAGCGCAACATCTAAATGGGCGTGTTCGAATCCACTTTTAATTTAAGGACGAGAAAAATGGTTTGTGCGCCGAGCGCATGGTCAAAAAGGGTTGGTCCTATTTTTTAATGAGTAATGGGAGTATTTTGGGCGTAACGTGCAATAAACCAATGAGAGTCTCAGCTCTCAGTTGCGCTGGCGCTATGTTTAATCCCTATTTAGATGACGGACTTTGTAAACTGAAAAACTAAGCGGAGGAAGAAGATACCCAGTTTAAGATTAATGTTAAATAATTGTGTTGTTTTACACTTGTA
Organism: Misgurnus anguillicaudatus; assembly: GCF_027580225.2. Lineage (NCBI taxonomy): Eukaryota > Metazoa > Chordata > Actinopteri > Cypriniformes > Cobitidae > Misgurnus > Misgurnus anguillicaudatus. Next base: position 35,878,498 of record NC_073355.2, read on the forward strand.
TTGAAATTGTTATTTTTTCATTAAAACCTTTAAAACCCGTTTTCATTTAGTCATGGAAGTAAAAAAGCAGGCTTTTAATTGCTTTAAATGTATGGCTATCCAATATCATCAAAAAATAATTTACAAGTATGTAAGAAAAGGGTTGTACTCTAAAAATACTTTATTTGTTACTAACAGGAGATAAAGAATTTACAAACGGCTCTCTGCAAGGTTCAGCACTTGGACAGTGTCAGTTTTTTTAAGCATTACTTAAAAATGTTTCTCATCTCACCATATCCACAGGTACAGAGTCGTCATATACAATAAATCTGTGAGGTAGCATTTAAAAACATTTAGAAACAGATGTATTTGTTTAAAGCAAAGCATTTATTTACTTACCAGGCTGCAGGTGAAGCTGCTCTTTACGCCTTCTAACGTCTCATAATTAGTCCTCATTTATGTCCAAGAGACTCAATAATAATCTTTTACATTCAATCCTTTAATCTTTCATATTTAAAAAAGTTTTTGTGTGTCTGCGCATTCATGTGTGTGATAAGCAAACCCGCGTTGTCGTCCCGTTTAGGCGCATATTACTAATGCGCTCTTTAAATAACAAAAAAAAAACATATTGCGCCATTGACTTTAGACTTTAGACCAGGTTTTTGTTGGTCAATGGCGTAGTCTACTTCAGTTGCCTCAAAATAGCAACACGCCAACAATGCGCCTGAACACACCTCGTTTTCAGACCCGAACGCCCATGAGCGCAAAAGGGGGCGCAAATGCATTTGCTATTTAAACAACGCGGCGCTAAACCTGAAAATTATAATTGCGCAGGGTGGAAACTAGCGAAAGACACTTGCGTCGTGCATTGCGCCGGGTGTAAGATAGAGCCCAGAGCCCTTTAGGTCCAAAGAGGTACTTTTTGAAAGGGTACCGCCCCAGTGACCGCTGTGGAGCATTTTTGACAGTGTTGATTTGTATATTTTAATTTTTTTTCCTCATGACTGACTGCTTTTTCTGTCTGCTCACAGCTGAAGAAGATGTGGTGTCCATGGCTGATTCCACCATCACAGTGGAGGACATCGAGGGGGAGCTGTTTAAAATCGAGAGGATAAAGGATGCGTTGGTCCGGAAAGAGTCTGAGCTGAGATACATGTATGTAAAACCATACCCTTTCACCATGGTTAAACCTAAATAAGGAATATTAAAATTTATTGAGGCGTTTATTAAAAAAAAATTCTGACAGTTTTTTCTAAACGCATTATAAATGTTAGAAATGTATTGCTAAAACACATTACAAAGTCTATGAACTATGTAGTATTGAATTCTGGGGCCCTATTTGAACGATTTAAGCGCATGGTCTAAGCGGGTGTGTCTGATTCCACTTTTGCTAATTTAACCACAGGAAAAATGGTTTGTGCGCCTAGTGCACAGTCTAAAAGGGTTGTTCCTGTTCTCGTAATGAGTAATGGGAGTGTTTTGGGCGTAACGTGCAATAAACCAATGAGAGTCTCAGCTCTCATCACCTTTAAAAGCCAGTTGTGCTGGCGCCATGCCGATTTGAATAGGTGAAGCAGCTCTTTACCCATTTCTAACATCTCGTTATCGGTCCTCATTTATGTCCAAGAGACTGAATAATAATCTTTTATATTTTATTCCTTTGATTTTTCATATTTTAAAACATTTATGTGCTGCTGCGCATCCATCTGTGGGATAAGCAAATCCGTGTTGTCATCCCGTTTATTGGCGCATATTACTCACGTGCTCATTAAATAACAAAAACAATATTGAGCCATTTACTTTAGACCAGGTTTTTGGTTTGTCAGTGGTCTATTTTATAGGGGTGTCACGATTTTCCAAATCCTCGATTCGATTACATTTTCGAATCTATATCTATCTCGTTTTTTACAGTGTGAAAGCACATTTACATTTACATTTTTTTGTGAAAGCACAAAAAAACATTTAGAAAATATCTGACCTTGAACCCGAAGATGCCCTGCCATGTTAGTCGTGATGCCAGTGGAAAAAATATAGAAATTTGTACTTTGCACCTTAAAAACGCGCTTTTATTACTGTCAGACGAGATTGTGAGACTATACCCCAATAAGTCATGTTTAAATGCTGTTTTTATAACTCTTAAGCAACTGAAATAAGTTGTTGTGAAACTTAAACAGATCTCAGTTTGGAGAAACGACCGGTCCTGGCACAGACACCACTCTCCTGAAGGCGGGAGGTGCGTGCTGTTTTTTTGTTTCCTGTGTAAAGGGTAAAGAGCAGCTTGCGTGGTGTCTCCTGCATCTGCCATGCTATCTTTTAACTGGCTGTAGCTAGCTAAGTTAGAGGAGGTTGACTCGCAACACTCAACCACACGTGTTTTTCCCGCTTGGCAAGCCGACCGAACGTTACATGGGGGCGTGGCAGCATCAACGATTCAATTTTTTAATTCAAAGTTCGTGGTTATGACTTAATTTCGATCGATTTTGATTTAACATCGAAATCGTGACACCCTTACTATTTTAGTTGCCTCAAAATAGCAACGCGCCAACAATGCGCCTGAACACACCTTGTTTTCAGACCAAATCGCCTATGGACGCAAAATTGGGCACAAATGCATTTGGTATTTAAACAACATGGCACTAAACGTGAAAATGATCATTGCGCCGGGTTGAAACTAGCAAAAGAGTTACACCATTAAACAGTTTTTCCTCATTTCTGAGTTCAGGATTATTCGGGGTTTAAAGGGTGGCTCGATGACACACAGAAGCCACCAAGCATGACCCCGCCCCTAATACAATCACGAGCATCCGTTCAGGTTGTACTAGTCTTTGAAAGTTTAGAGAGAGAGTAGTTTTCCCACAAGTAGGCGTGGTTTCAGCATGGACAGTGGACACGCCCCCAGCAATTGAGAGCGCAGAATCCTGCATATTTTATTAAGTTATTTTATTTGCTTGCCTTTTTTGTTATTCAGGTTTGGCTGGGTGGTTAATAACAAATTTTTCTGTGGTGTGACAAACTGAGCAGACATTTATTATAGTACTTTACACAGACTTTAAGTTCCTGTAGCTAAAATGGTGCAATAGCAGTGCAAAAGTGATAAGTTTGATTCCCAAGAAATACACATAATGATAAAAAATCAAAAATTGAATGCGCATGTAAGTCACTTTGGATAAAAGTATCTGCGAATGCATAAATGCAAAATGTAAATGTTATTAATAAAGTTATTTATTTTGTTTATTAACAACAATAGCATTGAAAATTGCATTTGCACTGATTTATTTGATCAAAAACAAAAAAAAAATCTGTTAATACATTTTTTATTATTACATTCATCTCTATTACTTATTCTTTTATTTGTCAGGATGGATGACATCCAGTTGTGTAAGGAGATCACAAGACTCAAAAAGGAACTTCAGAAACTGGTTTCAATCCCAGGTGCGTTCTCAACAGAACAAATCATGTATTACATATTGTTTAATTCTTCAATTTTTTCATTTTTATTGGTTCTCTTTAACAGCATCAGTCATCGGTCACCATGTTATCCTTTCTTAACATATGGTTGTGAAATACCTCACTATGGATCTCCCTGTTTCCAAGGAGATGCATGAACGATGTGTACGAATGAGTGTTTTGTTTACTGCTGAGATCTTTATATACACTTGCAAAATGAGACACTTTTCCCCCCAACTATAGATAATAAATGTTTTTACCATCCTGTTAGACAGGTCACTTTTCTCTGCTGGTGATTTGTATTTATTCAGAGACCTGAAGATCACAAATGCATTTTGAATATTAAATAAGAGGTGATGACCTTATATTTTCAATATTATATTCTTTTAAATGAACTAAAAATGCATACACATTGAGAAGCTTTAACAGTTAAAACATTAACAGCACAAACATCTTCTCCTCCAGGTTTGTGTTTAATCAAATATGATTTGTGAAGGTCTGATTTCAATTTAGATCAGCCGTGAAACCGCTAAACCTGTAAACTATTTAAACAAAATTTACATTCACTGCGTTTGTTGCAGATAAAGACAAGTCCAATGAGGACAGACAGCGTGAGGAAGAGCTGCTGCAGCAGATCCAGAAGCTGGTGGAGACGCGAGACTTTCTGGTGGATGACATGGAGTTCGAGAGGCTGAGGTCAGTGCCGATCCACCCGAGCTTCTGTGCCGTCTTCAGGGATAGAAACATCAACCGCAATCTCATGATCGCCGGCTAGCATGCGTGACTGTCAGACCCAAAAATGTGTTTTTGTGCCTCTTGTGGGTGTTCTCTCATCTGTGAACACAATTACCATCCACATGATGCCAATAATCCACCCTTACCTCAACACGGCCAACACACACACGCACACACTGACAGTGCCTCTGATACTGAGAGATGAGAGGATGAATTACAGGCAAGAAAGACAGAAATGAAAAGAGAGAGATAGATAGATGGTGTTTTCAGATATGGGGTGGGCTTATTGCCATCTGCCACCTTACAACATTGAATCGCGCGTGTGAGTAATGGTGAGTGATGCACGCGTCAGAAACCAACGAGAATGAAGTCTTCACGGTTTATTCATGAGATAAATCAGACTCACTAGCATGACAAGTGGCTATTATACGGATGAGTTATGGAGAGAGATCAACAGCCAAAATTCAACAGATGTCAGTGACTCTGAGTTTACACATTTTCTGACACGAAAACGATGTGCAAAGAGAATAATTGATTGCTTGCCATTTGAATATGAAAATGTGGGTTGAGGCTCAGTGTCTCTTAACCATAGACTGTAAATAAGATGGACGACGCCCGTTTGCTCTCTTTCATTGGTGAAAAGTGAAGCCGCCAGTGTCCCGATACGGCGCTGACATCTTGGGTCTTGAGTCTGTGCAGTAGCCATTTCGGGACCAATCCTGCACAGTAGTGAGTGAAAATCAAGGCCCCGCCCTCTCTCTCGCAGAATGCGCATATCACAGCTGTCAATCATGATGTCACACCACCTTTTTAGCATTAAATAACTAACTAAAAACAAACAAACTTATTTTAAAAACAATCATTAGCGTGATAAAAACTGCAGTAAATGACAGAAACCAGCTTCGGAAAAAAGGTAATTGAAGTGTAATTAAATTGTTTAGTTGTCTCAAGTCCCATTGAATAACATGGGGGAGGCGGGGTTTATGACCTATACTAGGACCAGTCACTGGGGGGCGATCGAGATGTTTTGGCTTCACTTTTCAGGGCTTGTGCGGCACGCTTGATATAAACTCTTTCCCCGCCATTGACGAGTTATCCCGTCAATTAAGAGAAAACATTTTCCTGCCAATGAAGCTTTCCTGGTGAGTTTGTACTGTACTCTTTAATTCCGCTATCATTCACTAGATGACGCTCTTACCCAATTTATAAAAAACGAATTTAATTAATTTTAAACTCTGTGTATGTTCTGATCATCGTTCTGAATAAAATTCCTTCACAAAAATGCAATTATTTCAGCTTTTTGCTCAAATGTTGTATTTTTGAAGAAACCTACCCATATTTGAGAGGTTATAAAAAAGAATGAAAATAGGATGAAAATGTTTTTGTTTGTTTGTTTTGTTAGTTTGGTTGAAAGCAGAGGGTCAGTTCTTTCATTTGATATATTTGTATGTTTGTATATCTATAGAAGAAAATTCTCATGGAAACTTTTGTGAAAATCAACTTTTTTGAAAAAGGCTGGTAGGGAATGAGTTAATAAATGTTTGTGTTTGTGTCGGCTATATATTGCAGTCAGCAGAAGAAAATCTAAAAGACACTTTACAATAAGCTTGTATTTGTTAACATTAGTAAATGCTTTAGCTAACATGAATAAACAAACAATGAGCAATATAGTTTTTCAGCATTTATTAATACTTGTTTATGTTAATGTCAATAAAATTGTTCATGTCACTTCATTGTGCATTAACTTATGTAAACAAATACAACCTTATTGTAAAGTGTTATTAAAATATCATAAGAACAATATAAAAATGGAAAGCAATATAAAGTTGTCACCATAAACAAACGTATATGTATGTGATTAAAATTATGTATGTTGACAATATATATGTAACAATACTTTGACATGTTTATAGTTTTTGTGTGTTTTGTTTATATCTTCAATAACCTTTATAAAAAATAACAACAATTCACAGTTTGCTGCTGGTGAACAAGAACCGTTTTATTTACAATCCAATACTTTTTATGTCACTGCTTTTCTGTAATATCATATATTTTCATAGGTACATTTATACAAAATGTCTGACGACAGATATAATCTTATTTTTACTACCTGAGCATAGAAAGCACTCCCCTAGCAACCGTTAAGAACACTCTAGTAACCATCAAGCAACCAATTGAAACCTCCTATAGTAACACTCTACCAGTGATGGAGTACTCGAGTCCTGGACTCGGACTCGAGTCCGACTCGAGTCACTATTCTTTGGACTCGAGTCCGACTCGAGAATCCATTCTCTGGACTTGTGACTCGACTTGGACTCGCGGATTGATGACTCGGACTTGGACTCGGACTCGAGGATATATACAATCGGACTTGAGCATTCATCACTTTGTTTTTGACTAAATATGTTATAAAAAATTATATAAGGTGTTACACTTTTCCTCCTGTTTCGTGCCCAAGACCGGTCGCGATCTCCCTTCACAGACACTGCTACCTCTCGCTCTCTTTGCTTGACAACACACTCACTGACGTCACTCACTTTTACGCTCGTGCAATGCATGATGCATGATTCGCGGGCTAAATGTTCAAATTTGTAAAATGCAGAAAGACGTGCCCCGGATCGTGAAGTTCGCCTACGCGAATTTTGCTTCTGGAAAGAGTAATGCTGGAAAAAGCAGCGCTAAATGTTGTGTGTGTAGGTAAAAGACTGGGACAACCTCAAACTTTAACAGACACCTGTCACGGATGCACACAGAAAAGTAAGTAAAATGCTTTCCATTGCCTAACGTTAGCTTTTTTTTTTAAATATTACTGACTAATGCTGCATATATAACAAACAGAAGAAGCTAGGGTTAATTTATGTCTGGTTCAGATTACAGCATTTTTTGTCTGTTGATAACTTAAAAAGAGTAACTAAACCCTAATCCAAGTTTATTTAGTTACTGATCTGTAAGAATGATGGTTTATTAGTGCTGTTCATTGATTTTGATGTACGTTTGGATATAAAGTGTTTCAATACTACAATATATGGTGTAAAAACGTCTGAGTGCTGCCCTCTTCAGGTTGAACGGTGGCTACTGCAGTTGAATTTTCCTATTTGATGTTGGGTCCAAAAAAATGACTCCTACTATGGAAAATAAATTGTTTTTTTAAGAAAATCATTTCAGGATGTTTTCTTAATAGACTTCAATGCCAACTCAGTTGTTTGTTCTTATTTCCTCAAAAAACAAAATGCAGCATGATTACAAATTAAATTTGTAAATTTTCTACGCTAGTTCTCAATCACAAGTTTACAACAATGGAAGTACACACATGCTTTTGATGGCTTCGTAAAGTTACAAAGTGTGTTCCAAAGTGTATGTCAAATCAGTAAATAAACTCCCTTTGGAATCGTGACAGTGGTGTCATTTTTGTTTAATGTAGAACCTTTTTAATACATTTTATCAGTTTTTTGAAGGTCCCGAAGTGGAGACATGTAGGCACTCTCAGACTCGAATACAGGACTTGAGACTCGACTCGGACTCGAACACTGGGGACTTGAGACTCGACTCGGACTCGAACTCTGGTAATGGTGACTCGACTTGGACTCGACTCGGACTCTTCTTTGGTGACTCGGACTTGGACTCGGACTCGAACACTGGGACTCGAGACTCGACTCGGACTCGACAGTTGGTGACTCGACTACAACACTGCACTCTACAAAGTAATACTAGCATTGTGTCACCACACATTTCTTCATAAAATCTGTAAGTGTGCGTGTGTGTGTGTGTGCGTGCGTGACATGTTTTATGTGTATATGGTATAAATGTGTGTTTGTGCTTGACACCTGTTATTTTGTATTCACACACAGAGAGAGAGAGGAAGATAAAGAGATGGCTGATTTCCTGCAAACCAAATTTCCCAACAGGTGCAGCATGAAACGTAAGCATGAGTTTTACTGTGCAGCCGTGAGCTCAATGCCAAGCTGTTACGCCTCTATTTTTATACTTTGATTGTGCAAATGAGCGTAATGAATTCTTTGAATATGTCTTTAATTGTTTTACTTACTATTTGTTCATGTTTAATGAAAATGGAAACTACAGAAGTTTTGTGCAAGCATTAATTCGGTTTTCAGCATGTTAATAAGCTGTCTTAATTTGTTTTCTTGTTGTTCAGAGCTTCTAACTAATTAGCAAATTCAGACCAGGAATAAATATTCAAGTATGTGAATAACATTGAATGTAAGGATTCATTTGGCGTTTCAAATGCAATACAAACCCTGCTGAGAATATGAAATGTCAGCTAAAAACCTTGATCTTCAATTTTGCTGTTTAACATGCATAATAATTTCGATTTTGTTGCGTTTGATTTAGTTCACTTAAACTTAATTCAACTTGACACCTTTTTGTTTCATTTAATTACATTTAACGACCTTGGTTTTTTGATGTCAGACCAATGTTGGGTTTTGACGTCAACCCAGTGTTACACCTTGACGTCAGTCCGACGTTGGATTTCGACGTCAACCCAACATTACAGCTTGACGTCAGGCCGACGTTGGATTTGATGTCAACTTGACGTTGGGTTTTAACATCAACCCAACATTACAAATTGATGTCAGGCCGATGTTGGTTTTTGACATCAACCCGACGTTACGGCTTGACGTCGGGCCGGCGGTGGGTTTTGATGTCAACCCGACGTTACGGCTTGGCGTCGGTCCGGCGTTGGGTTTGATGTCAACTTGATGTTGGGTTTTGACATCAACCCAACATTACAAATTGATGTCAGGCCGATGTTGGTTTTTGATGTCAAGCTCTAACATTGATGTTGGTTTTTTGACTTCAACCCGGCGTTACAGCTTGACATTAGGTCGACGTTGCTCTTTGACATCAACCTGATGTTACAGCTTGACATTAGGTCGGCGTTGGTCTTTGACATCAACTTGACGTTACAGCTTGACATTAGGTCGGCGTTGGTCTTTGACATCAACTTGACGTTACAGCTTGATTTGAAGTCAACCTGTCGATGTCAGGTCGACGTTGGTTTTTGATGTCAGGCTGACGTTGGTTTTTGATGTCAAGCTCTAACATTGATGTTGGTTTTTGACTTCAACTCGGCGTTACAGCTTGACATTAGGTCGATGTTGGTCTTTGACATCAACCTGATGTTACAGCTTGACATTAGGTCGGCGTTGGTCTTTGACATCAACTTGACGTTACAGCTTGATTTGAAGTCAACCTGACAAAAAAGCTTGATGTAAGGTCGACGTTGGTTTTTGATGTCAGGCTGACGTTGGTTTTTGATGTCAAGCTCTAACATTGACTTTATTTGACTTCAACCCGGCGTTACAGCTTGACATTGTCAGGTCGACGTTGGTTTTTGATGTCAGGCTCTAACATTGACTTCATTTGACTTCAACCCGGCGTTACAGCTTGACATTAGGTCGACGTTGGTCTTTGACATCAACCTGACGTTACAGCTTGATTGGGTTTGAAGTCAACATTGTCAGGTCGACGTTGGTTTTTGATGTCAGGTCGACGTTGGTTTTTGATGTCAAGCCGACGTTGGTTTTTGACGTCATCGCAATGTTACATCTGGACGTCAGGACGACGTTGTGTCTTTGATATCAGGCTGAGGTTGGTTTTTGATGTCAGGCCGACGTTGTTTTTTCACGTCATCCCAACGTTACATCTGGACGTCAGGGCATCGTTGGTTTTTGGCGTCAACCCGATGTAACAGCTTGACATCAGTCTGACGTTGGTTTTTGATGTCAGGACGGCGTTGTTTTTTGATATCATCCCAACATTACATCTGGGTGTCAGGGCAACGTTGGTTTTTGGCGTCAACCCGATGTAACAGCTTGAGATCAGGCTATTGTTAGTTTTTGATGTCAATCCAACAGTGGGTTTTGATGTCAGCTCAACGTTACATCTGTACTTCAAACCGACGTCGGTTTTTGACATCAGTCTGACGTAACAGCTTGACGTCAGGCTGACGTAACAGCTTAACTTCAGGCTGATGTTGCTTTTTGACGTCAACCCAATGTTATATCTGGATGTCAGGCCGACATTGGTTTTTGACATCAACCCAACGTTACAGCTTGACATCAGGCCGGCACTGGTTTTTGACATCAACTCAGCATTACAGCTTGACGACAGGACGATGTCATTTAAGGACAGTAAATTAAACCCTTAATTAGCAAACTGATAAAGTGCTTCTGATTTCAATACAACCATTTTGGCAAACATTTAAATATGTATGCACCCATGTGCTGCTTCTTGACAGTTTTCAGAAAAGCTCACAATAATTCAGAGGAGGTCACTGCATCTCTCTCTCTCTCTCTTTTTTTCAGGTCGCACAAAGGACAAGCGCATGACGTCCAGAGCCCAGCAAACCTACGTGACCAAAACAGGCGTCGCACTGCTGAAAGAATGCTGTGGTTTTACCTGCTCCATCATGTAGGTTTATTAACATTAACCAAGAGGAAACAAGCACTCACCAGTGATTCATCACAATATTTCCGTGCACACTTTTGGTATAACAGACTGCAGTGCATGACCACCCAACTGATGTGCGTATTATGCAGAATAATGAACCTAATGGAAGAATCATCCAAATTAAGTTTTATCAGCGTAATTAGGTGACACTGTGTGTCCATTTCCACAATTATAACTGGAGCTGCTTTAAAGATGACAACTTGCCTTAGACTAAAGTACCTGTAGCTCATACGGTATAGTGAATTTTTAGTGAATATTGCATCTAACACTGGCCAAACCACAATGAATGTCATCACAAATACACACATTGTCCTTGGGTGTGTTATATAAAGCTGTCTCACAGTTTCAATTGCCAACTTGGCACCTTACAGAAAGAGTAAAAGAAGATATTTGGACACGATCAGGATTAGTATAAAATACTTAAGTACATCTGTGTTTAGGATATAAAAGAACAACTCTTTTAATTTTGATGTGCATTTAAAGTGCATTTTAAGATGTGAGTAAATGTTTTACAATGTCTGAAGATAAAATAACAAACTTTAAAAAAATTGTTTAACCTCCTAAGACCTGGTGTGTCCACATACGTCCACATTTTTTGCTGGAACCTGTTGTAAACAAACGTGGACAATTACACTGCTTCATGTTCAAAGAAAATATTTGGTTATTATATTTATTGGTTCTTCGTAACCCCAAATCTGGAAGAAATTTAAAACGCAAGCCAAACCAAAGCTCGGGTCTTAGGAGGTTAAAGACTTTGGATCTACTTGAAAAGCAGTTTAACTGAAGTGGGACTGCCAAAACAAATTTACTGAGTTTACAAATGCTGCACCTTTTTAATTTACTTTGAATCTTACTTGTTAACTAAATTACTGAGTTTTGTTCTTGTGATGCTCAGTTTGTTTTGACATATAAATGTCAATTGAAAAAACACGTATTTATATTTGACCTATTACGTTTGATTTGTCACTATAGGCCTGTATCTTTCCTTACTGTAATGTGATCTAGTATTCTGTACAAATTATATATTTGTGATGCATAATATTTAAACTAAGCAGTGTTTATTAAAAAAATATATATATATTTTGTCTTTACCTTAAAAAAGTGGAATAATGGTGAGAAATGTGTACTTATAAATGCAAGATATATAAATATAATGCAAATAAGGGCAAAAGCTGCAATGTACTTGTACAGTAGATGTATGTGGTTTGGTTCTGCAAAATTATATTTGTGCTAATGCTTCTGTTATTAGATTTTCATGCATCTAAATGATATTTTTCCACCAATAAACATAAATAAATTCTGAATTAACTCATGTTTCATTGACTTTTAATGGGCAACAGACTCTCTAGGGCTAGACTTATAAATATTACATTTTTATTTAGTAAAATCCTCTGAAAGTACTGTGATAAATGGGATTTGGGAGAATTTTGCTTTCTGTCTGGCAATAATGAAGGCCACTGTGCCAAAGGGACCTGGCAAGATGTTGCAGATTTTATACTCATATTGCAGATTATTGCATGGACATATTTGCAGGAATCTAGTTACAAATCTAAAAGCGAGCAATATAATTTTAAATAATAGCATACGGTGAAGCATATGTGGGATATTTGACAGTGTGCAGCCAAAGCCACTGAGTTTTTGCACTTATAAGTTATTTCACTTTTAAGTGAAGTCTCCAAAGCTAAAATAATATGAACTTGTTCTGTTTAAATTTTATAAGCCATTGTTATTAAATGGTTAATCTTTATTAGATTCCCTATTATGTTATGCAGGAAGGAATTACAGGCCATTATTGGCCTGTAATGTGAATCTGCGGATATTTCGGATGACCAGAGACTTCATGTGCACAACATCATCAGGATTCTGTTAACATGGTCGATTCTTCATCATTAGGATCTCACAGATGATCCAGCAGCGCCTGTGACATTTCTGTTGATTGGTTGAACACTGTCCACAGCTGTGGGAAAAAGCAGCTCACGAGCTTCTGCCAGTTCACTGCTGAGAGCAAACATTTGCTTTCAATTTTTTTACCTTTTCTTTTATTATTAGATACTGACTGCCCCAACATATTTTCAAATTTTCATCGGATGATAACTTAATTGCAATGACCTAAGTTATAGTTTCACGAGTTATTGTGATGTTATAAATCCATTGAATTATGAGTTAATGCATTTGAGAAAGTATCACACATGCAACTAAATGTTTTGAAGGTGAATTTAAATTTTAAATCATCATCTATTGTATAAAACAGATCCTTATCTTTTCAGCTGCTAGAGGCAGAGTCGTTTTCAATGTTTTAACAGATGCTGTATTATTAACTCTATGGAGGATGTATTGAATTTCCTCTATAGCTCTGTACCACATACCTGTTCAAGGTTGCAAATCATAATATACAAATGAAAAAAATATTTTTTATTTTTTGGAAGTTTAATAGAAGGGGTGTTTTTATAACCAATATCTTAACATCATAATAATAACACTACTAAAAAAAAGAAACATGATTTAAAATGTCACAGATTTTTCCATTCTGTATTTTCAACCTGTTCCTCGGCTTTACGGACACACACACACACACACACACACACACACACACACACACACACACACACACACACACACACACACACACACACACACACACACACACACACACACACACACACACACATCAATGGGCGATGAGTCATAAGTGAGTCATTCCTGGTCAAGTTAATTACAGAATGATGCTCTCCTGAATTCTTTCTTTAATAAAGATTGGAAAATCACTTCTCAGCCAGATACGTGCAGAAAAACTACATGCATTTTAATTTTCTTGCCAAATAATTACTGTATTTACAGGCAAGGCAATGCATCATTTAAACATTATAACCATGAAAATAAAAATGTAAATACAAAATATAGAGTAACCATAATTTCATACATCTGCTCTGCAATAGCATATTGTTATGTGAATTTCTTTAACTGCATTATTGGAAGTACAGGTCATAGAGGTTAAAAGCATGGTTTGGCATTGAAATTGAATTGACTATTGCCAAAGACACACACGCCACCATGTGGTCGTGAAGTGAAGTGTTATTCATTCAACAAAAAACGTTTCTCTTTCACAGTATAACACAAATGTAGGCATGTCATTTTCATTATCATATAAAAGTAATATATAAAAACTGTTAAAAATGTTAATAAAATGATAATAAATACCTATATGCTGAGTCTCAGTAATCACAGTTACAAATCAGATATTAATATATAAAATAGTGTTTAATTACGTTACAAAGCAGTTGACCCTTACAGACAAAATGCTAATTTTACTGCGGTCAGTATTTAAATTATAAAGTATATGATAAATATGGCACTTATTAAGCTTCACTTGATCATCACAATTTTTCAATACATCTTATAAATTACTTGAATTTAGTCGCTAAGACTTCTTGGGTTTCATGCCAAGAAATATGAAAGTAATAAAGATTGTTCAATGCTTTCAATGTTTTGTTTCTTAAAGAAAGCACAAGAAAGTGTTGCTGTTGAGGGGCCATCAATGACTAGAAAAATCTTTTTATTTCATTTACACGTTGTTTAAAGCTTAAGCAAGACTGATCTGCCCACATGTATTAGATGTAAAAGATGCTTTTAGCCACACTGGTGTACAGTGATGTTATAAATTTGATCAATGTGTGAGATGTCTAGAAATGAAACCCACGTCCTTGATCTATTCGCTGAGTTGTGCAGGAGCAAGGTGCATTTTATTGTATGAAAGAAACCCAGCTTCCATGACAACCTACAACTAATTTTAATGTGTGTTAAAAAATATAGTTACATAATAGAACTACATAGAAGTAATAAAATGTATTTATTTGTAAGTTCTGTATGATATGCCACCCCCACCACACGCACGCACGCACACACGCACGCACGCACGCACGCGGTCTCTATCATAACTTTCTGGTTGTTCTTGTTTAAGATTCATAAGCTCTCAGTTGTAAACAAGGGCACGCCCATATACCTCACCAGTTTTTGTTATGCACTCTCAAATCAAATGATGTGGGTCACTAGGACATGCAATGTGAAAAATTGTTCTTACACAAAAAAAATATATATTTCTGTCTTTACACATTTCTATATAATATCTGGTTCATCTACTACATCCCCCAAAATGAACATTTTCAACAAGATCTCAATGAAAGAAATACTATAAGCCTCAATAGATGGTGACTACACCTTGCTTTCTAATCAGTATCTTTAAACTTCTATCAATAACTTTTATTATAACACAACTTTTATAAAAAGCAAAGCAACTGATTGCATTGCTAAGATATAACAACTCACTGATTTTGATTTAAACAACCGGGGTTCATAAGAATGCATTTGACTATTATTTGAAACATTTGTGGTCGCATAGTGTGCTTTGCTTTATGTACATTTTGGTCAAAAGCGCGCAATACTGCCTTGTTGATCGTGTATTTGGTATTT
Source organism: Misgurnus anguillicaudatus (assembly GCF_027580225.2). Lineage (NCBI taxonomy): Eukaryota > Metazoa > Chordata > Actinopteri > Cypriniformes > Cobitidae > Misgurnus > Misgurnus anguillicaudatus. The sequence continues at coordinate 35,893,597 of NC_073355.2, forward strand.
ATCAAAGACAGGTTTTCCCGGTGCTGCGGTCACTTTAAGTGACGTCATCGATCGAGTTTGTTTGAGCAGTAGGGTAGGCTACATCTGATCAACCCAAAGCTGAGACACAGTTCGCATCAGCTCGGATATTAGATGGAGTTTTTCATAGGAAATCCTTTCTCTACACCTGTAGGTCAACTCGTAGGTGAGCATTACATTGTACACGATTAATAGAGCATACGAATACGAGTATTAACTCGGTGCACTCGCTCTATTTACTTTATCATATACGACTGCATTTAAATCGTTTTAGTTTTTTACAAGAACGTTTTTATATTTATTGCCGGTTTTTATATGTATTGCCGATTCACTTGCAATAGATAAATACGTTGTTTAATTAAACTGATAGATAAGGATACGATTAGGATTAGGTTAAGAGATCGATGCATCGTTTGTCCAATCAGATGTCGAAGGCGGGCTCACGTGTTCTTCGGCATATTTCTGATTCGCTTGTTTACATGTCAATCAAGCACCATACGCGAATAAGTGAAAAGAAACGCGACACGTTACAGGTCTTCCTAATCTTCCCTAACAACGCTATGAACCTCTGACGTTGTGGTGCACTTAGAAAATAAAAAAATACAACTAAAGGTTTTGTCAGATTTTCCAGATTTTACACTTGTTTTTAAGTAAAATATGCAATGCAGTCTCATCTAACACTTGGTGATGAATGGTTTGTTCAAGCCAAATGCACAAATTTAGACGAATTGATCAAAATATTTTCTAAAATCTACATTTATGCACTTGGTAGACACTTTTCCAAAGCGATTTAACAGCATATTTAACACGTATGAAAAAAATATAGTATTTACTGTATACTAAACTGTAGTAAGATGCACTACATACTACTACAATTTACTTCACTTTGTTAAACTACTTTATTATTTTGTAATATTCACTAAAGTGAATTGATCAAGTGTAGTAAATACTGTAGTATCTAAGGGTATATTTACCCTGGTAAGGTTCCAAACTTCATAGTATCTAATAAATTACTACAGTCGACTACATCAAATACTAAAATATACTACAGTGTTTTTCATGTGTGTTGCCTGAGATCAAAGGCAGTTCATGGTTTAGATGGCTGCCAAAGTAAAGATTTGCAAGTTAGTTTTAGAATTGAGGTTAATCTAATCCATTAATTGTAATAGTCAAATTATGTACGTAACGTATGAAAGATCGAAGTGTCATAAGGGAGCACATGATGGCACCTGCCCTTTCAGACGGTTGAAAAGCCTGTTTTCCCTGCCCACATGCTGAACTTTAAGGAGTGTAAACAGTACAATTTATGTGGATCACGTAAATCACGGCTGGTTTAATAAATGCATTGTGTTTTTGTGTATTTGATTGTGTTTTTTGTGCTCTCTTTGCTCAGAAAATGCAACTAGTTCTTCTCTCCCGTCAGAGGACTGGGGCCTTAACATGGAGATCTGTGACATTGTCAATGAAACGGATGATGGGTATCTGTGATGTCATGTGTTTACATGGGAATCAGTCCATTACTTTCTATATCATTTCTTAATTTTGGTTTTGCAGAAAGAATTTGAAATATTTTGCCTTTGTGTTTGTAGAGCTAAGGATGCCGTCAGAGCAATAAAAAAGAGGATTTTAGGAAATAAAAATTTTAAAGAGGTTATGCTAACCTTGAGTGTAAGTATCCATTTTTTACTGGGTTTTTGTCGAACCAAAGCTGATTGAACACCTAGGCCACACTTAAAATGATGTCATCATTTACTTACCCACAAGTTGTTACAAACCTGTATAGACCATTTGCGTGTTTGCAAACAGAGATGACCTTTTTTGTGGGCGGAGCCCAACTGGTGGCAGAAAGTGACAGCTCTGCAGTAACGGTGTGAAGTGTTTTAGCGTTGAACTGTGATTGTTATGGATCCGGTGTTCTGTCGAGGTCTGTTTCCCCTATGTTAACCCTTTAAAGTAATGTTTCTTGTAGCGTTTTCATCGCGTTACATTTCTTTTTTAGATAGATTGAAAGTTTGAATGATTTAGCTACTGATATATGCATGTATGTAATGTTCTTGATTGGTAAATAAAAAAAATTACAGTATGAATTGCTAAAGTACATATAAAAGCAATACTATCAAGTATTCTATATAGATGGTTTCAGCAGTAACAAAATAAACAAGTGGCTGTCGTGGTCCGCACGTAACTTCCGGTTAACTCCGCTAAGAATAAATAACAACAAAGTTCTTTAAACGTAGTTTATTTATATAACAAGCAAAAAAACAACACATAGATTACCTAGGAAACCAAAACATTTGTTATTTTCAACAAGGCATTTGTTTAAGAGATCAGTTTAGCAACTAGTCAGACCATTAAAAAAAGGAAACCGGAAGTAAAGTTCAGATCCAGACGTGTATCGCGTCAGCGCACGTGCGCCAGATGAAACCGTCTATAATACTATTTATTAAATATTTCATCATTTTACGGTTTTCTATTATTTCTTCCTTACAATATATATATATAACCTACATGTTTGTTCTAGACTAAAACTTTGTTATTATAAAACTATTATGTTAACATACAAATTAATATGCATAGGCCTGTTAATATATTAATAACACGTTACATCATGTGTGTGTTATATTTATATATATTTATTAAATATGTAAACACATTAATTTTAGAAGAAGACAGGAAGAAGACAAGATATATTTCATAATTTTTTATATTATTGCTTTTTCAGTATAACCCATTCAAATCTTGAATCTTTCTAAATAAATTATAAACGTAACGTGATGAAAGCGCTATAAGAAACACATAGAGGGAACAATCTTTGACAGAACACTGGACATCCTTCTTTAATTATTTTCTTTTGTAATTATTAATATATTTCCAGATGATTTAATTTCTACAGTCTGTCCGTTTAAGGGCTTATTGCAACCATAAACACTTACGTTTATCTTCAAATGGTGTCTTCGACGATGGTATTCTATAAAAACGAAGGCCATCTTTTTGTGGTATTCCTATTTTGACACTCAACAGCACAACAAGACATTTTCTAGTGAGTTATTTTGCTCGTTTCACTTGTGTGTAATTCATTTTCACTGTTTTTCTGCCACCACATTGCTTGCAGCTTGCAGTGACGTAACTGTAACGTCTACTCGCAAAAGGTCTATAAATCCACATGAAGCCAGAGCTTTCCCTATATTATCTTTAAATTTTTAATTCGTTATTAAAAACATCAGTAAACATGGCATTGTCTCAAGAAATATCTGCATACTCACAAAAACACTGAAACCAACTCACTACCTTCTGCAGCACAAGCATGTAGTCCGCCGTTGTTGTTGTTGTTGCTGTTACGTGACGTAGCACGTCGCCGCCATATTGTTTGGGTCTCCTCACTCTACGCTAGCACCAGAGTCAGTCGGAGTCAATGGAGTGCGAGCAACTATGCCCGTGCATCTTACAGTCGCAATAACTGGCACAGTATTGATATAGATCGCATGGTATTACCTTTCACATGTAAGATCGAAAAATAATTTAAGTAACTAACTAACTAATGTTACTTACATGTTACCAAACCATGTGAAAATCCGGTAGAAATTTATGATTATTGTAGTTGGGAAAAAAACCTTGCTCAGTAGAATTGAGGCATGAAGCATTGAGCATTAAGGACCCATCCAAGATGGCGGCCGCGCTGATATGTCAGCTCCAATAGCGTCTATGTGTATAATGTCTATGGGAGTGTCTGACTAGGGTCGAAACTCGAAACGTGAGGTAATGACATCATCGTTTCACAAAATATATGCAGGGTTCTCACGGGTCATGGAATTTCTGGAATATCATGAAATTTTAAAAGGTCTATTCCAGACATTCCAGTCAGGGAAATTTGTATTTTTTGTCCAAGTCTTGGAATATCTGGGATTTTTGTTTGTCACTTTAAATTTTACTTACTATTTATTATAATGTAATCCGCTTGTTAAGTTGGAAAGTAAGGAATGCCGTTTCCGGGTCCAGGGCTTCGCGGATTTCAAGTGAGACTACAGTCAAAACAGCCCTTTATTGGCATTGTTTACTCATTTCAGGCATTTAAGCTATTTTTTTCTACTCAGGGTGTACACTACATTAACCAGTCTCACAGGATCCCGGACATAGGTCATGAAAATTCAGCTTTTTAGTCCGTGAAAGTCAGGGAATTTGACATTTGGCTTAAAGTGGGACTCGTGTAAATGGACTATCTGTACATACAAAACCGCAAGGTTCAGATTTATCTACTCTGGGACCCAGTTTAAAAAAATTGTGGTTTCATGCTCTGGATCCGTCTGTACAAAACGCTTTTATGATACAACGTATACATCTAACTGCGTCTCTTTGTGGACGGGCTCATTTATTTGTTCTACTGAACACAATTGAAGATATTTTGAGCAATGTTTGTAACCAAACGGTTTTGGATTATTTACCTACTATGGAAGTCAATGGTGCCCCAGTTTCCTGCTTGATTACAAATATCTTTCTTTGTGTAAAGCAGAACAAAGAAATTCATACATGTTTGTAACAACTTAAGGATAAGTAAAATCCCAGAATTTTCATACATTTTCATTAATCAATGTTTTAAAATGGCCCCATTGTTTTATTGCAGGTGTTGGAGGCCTGCGTCAAAAACTGTGGACACAGATTTCACATGTACGTGTCCACCCGAGACTTTGTGGAGAATGTTTTGGTCCAGACGATCATGCCTAAAAATAACCCTCCGATGATTCTTCAGGATAGAGTCTTGAGGATGATCCAGGTCAGAAAAACAATCTTTTATTTCGTATCGTGCTCAGAATAAGCTTTATTTATGTGGCTGATAGTTTTGCCTCTGTTGTAGTTTGTTTAAACAAAGCACAGGGTGTGTTTCTCTGCTCTGCTTCCATCATGTGCTCTCTCACTAGGCGTGGTCCGATGCCTTTCGTAGCTCTACAGATTTGACGGGCGTAGTGACCGTGTATGAAAATCTCAGGAGAAAAGGCGTGCAGTTTCCCATACCTGAAGCGAATGGCTATTCCCCTATTCACAGTCCTAACAAGGTACAAATCACCTTTTGCCATGTTATCACTAGTGGTCAAAGCAAATATTATTATAAGCACTGTGAGTCAACACTTGCTAACCCTTAGTAAGAAGAGATGCAAATCACTACCTGATACCATAGATTCCCTTATGAAATATGAGTTATGATGGTTTTACATCAGGTTTATTAATCACTTACTTCAACAAGACTGCTACATCCATGTCTCCAGGAAGCATGCCTGCAGAGAGATGTGCTGTTACAGACTTACAGTCCCAAAATACAGACGCACCGCTTGCAATGTCACCTGAACAGGTAACGCACACATGTAGTAGATAGGCGGGGCTGTATTGATAAAACACAATTTTGCCTTCATCCTCCAGTCTTGCCTTCATCCTCAATGCATTTCATATAAGGAAGCTCTGTGCTAATCTCACTGAAAGCATTCTGGGCATAACATCAAGTGCACGGCTCCCTGAGGTTGGGGTTGATCGATTTGCCTCGTTCATAGGTCCGACTTTAGTGCTGTTCAGACACACTTTCTGAGTCTGAGGTGGGAGTATATGAAACGCAGCATTAGTATCCCTGATGCACCTCATGAAGTTAGCTGTTCAGAGCTCTAGAGAAGGGTGGCTATGAATGCTAAATTTAAGACATGGTTATCACATAATTTACAAACTACCATTTCTGTTTATGTCCATGCCATGATGACCATTAAATAGTTTTGTGAAAGCTATAGTAGCACCTGTTACGCAGTGTGGGAGAGACCTGTTTGTTTCTGTGTTTTGTGTATCAGATACAAAGGTTGCAGACAGATCTTGAGGTGGTTCATAAAAATCTATCCATAATGTCAGACTTGATGTCAAAAAAGGAGCCTGGAAGGATTCAGCGATCTGATACAGAACAATTACAGGTGTGTCTCTGTCTTATTTACTATGAGCCTATTAAAGGAAAACACCACCGTTTTTCAATATTTTACTATGTTCTTAGACTGTTAAAGACATACTATGCAGTTATTTTACCTTAATATAACGGCTTCAAAGTTATTTCGGTGGTAAACAAAGTCATAATAGGGCGAATCATCCTCCTGTTGTAGATCGGGGAGGACACAGCTAGAAAAACCAGCAATGCAAGCTTGAGAGAACCGCCCCTGACAAATCTCGCGAGAATCACGACTTGCTTTACGGCAACGACATCACACAGGTTAGGCTTGTTCGACTTCGTGCGGCGCTGCAAGAACCGACCGCCGGATGATGTCAAAGTACCGCGAGAATGATCCGAGACGGCACTTTGACGTCATCTGGCTGTCGGTTCTTGCAGCGCTGCATGAAGTCGATCAAGCCTATAACAACAACTGCACGCGCGAATTTGAGACGTGATGCTAAACGATTTAAAAGTTAAGAAAGCTCGTTCGGAAGAGAGTAGGAAAAGGAAAAGAGAATCTGACCGCGTTAGGAACCGGACTCGCGAGTCCCACTCGGTCAGGTTTTTACTCGTTGGCGTGAGCTAAAAGACAGCACTGGATGCAACAGGGATGCTGATCTGGCGATCTTGTTGATGGACTAGTAAGTAAATCTCTCATTTGTAAACTTGTTTGTGGTCTATGTTGTATGTTGTTGCGCTTGCTTGTAGTATGTCATGCGATTATCATGACAACAGTTGTCAATATCTCACATTATTATCAGGACATAAATAAGCCTACAGGTTGTAAATAGTGTAAACATGCACAATTTGCAAACTATTATGATAAATAGCAATAATCATGTATAGTGACATTATAACGAACAATGTTATGAAATAATGCAACATACACAATTAACTTTGTCATGGCATTTTGTAATGTTTACTTGTGATTTAGCTGCAATCATGTAAAAACGTTATAAGCCAGCAAACACGGTAGGCTACTTTATTATTATATGCACTCTACACTTGGAATAAACTTCTTATTATTCTATTACCATCATCTGTAGTTTAGTAGACTATGCAGTAGCCTAATATTTGTATGAAATTGTGAAACATTACCTGGTCACTATCTTCGGAGGTGTACTAGAGTGGGAAATTACGACAGTTGCAAGTATTCTCCAGCAACTCTAGGGGTCGCTGTTTGACAAAAACGCAGAAAATGCATAGAGCGGCTTTAAATGAGTAGTTACAGGAGTAAGTATGGTGGCACAAAATAAAACGTGGCAATTTTTTTTTAAGCGGATAAAAAATGAGAACTATATTGTCTGGCGGAGGAGCACTTAAGGGCTCGTTATAGTTGTGCGTAGGTCCTACGATGTAGCCGCGACGCGTTTTATCTCAGTTCCGTGGGAGCGAACAATACGAGCCAAGGCAGTCTGCTCCCGGGTCACGTGTAGGTCCGTCATATGGACAACGATTCAGGAAAGTGAAACACACTTATTTGCGTGTTAGGGGCTTTAATGTATAAGGCGATGTGCAACAGAAGCTTAATATTTAATGTCTTGAATATTTTTAAGTGGTTTTGCAAACATGCCGTGGTTCTAAATCAGATACAGGTCGGTGGTTTGCAATGCAAAACAGTCATATCGGAATTCATGCGACTTTTTACGTCAATGCAGATTGATGTGCGTCACAATTGTGGAAATATGCACCAACGGCATGTTTGCAAAACCACTTAAAACATTCAAGACATTAAATATTAAGCTTCTGTTGCACATCGCCTTATACGTGAAAGCCCCTAACACGCAAATAAGTGTGTTTGACTTTCCTGAAGCGTTGTCCAGTTGACGGACCTGCACGTGACCCGGGAGCAGACTGTCTTGGCTTGTATTGTTCGATCCCACGGAACTGAGTTAAAGCGTGTCGCGGCTACGTCGTAGGACCAACGCACAACTATAACGAGCCCTTAAGTGCTCCTCCGCCATACAATATAGTTCTCATTTTTTATCCGCTTAAAAATCGCCACGTTTTATTTTGTGCCACCATACTTACTCGTGTAACTACTCATGAAACAGTCTTTAAATAGGGAAAACATGGAAGTTTTTGGTGGCTTCTAAATTTATTTCTGTTTGGATCCTAAGGAATGAATGGGGCTAACACATTCATGACGCGCTGTACAAAGATTAAGTGTGCGCATTGAAAAAAGATGGGTATGTATTAATTTGTCTAAGTTGAGGTAAGAACATAGTAAAATGTTAAAAAATGGTGGTGTTTTCCTTTAAATGTGCTGAAACAACACGGACAGTGCTTGCAAGTACAGTGCTGTTAGATATTTGTGTTTATGTAAAGGACTGTGGCATTAAACTTTTCTATTGCTTCTTTTACTTTCTCTCGGCTGGCCAGTAGCAGTTGTATATGAAGAGTAAGGAAATGCAGGGCCACATGGTGGAGCTCATACCCAGACTCACAGATGAGAAACTTACAGAGCAATTACTGACCGCCAACGATAACATCAACGCAACTTTTACACAATATTACAGGTAAAGTCTTATTAAATAAGGTTGTGAATGCATGTACTTTTTTCATAAATAATTGTTTAGATATATAATTTATGCATTTTGTTACCTACCTAGTTTATATAACTGTACTGTAAATATTGTAATATACAATGAATATATATTTATTTTTCCATCTTAAGCAAGTAGATGTTCACATTAAAATATATAGAGTGCCGCAGGGATGACGTATTTTTGTAGGCCAACCCAGAAGTTCCTGGTTCCTCACCAAAAAGCCCATTTATTTTTCCCGTAGACTTATGGATTATCAAAAAAATAAGATCTGTGTTTAACCAAAGTTTATGACATTTTGTCCAACAAGATCATCTTCACAGATGAACACAACTTTTTTGTGTTTTGAAGTCTAAACGTTTTTACTAGAAATTTAAAAGCTAACCTTAGGCTACACCACGGTTGTCCAACTCCAACGTCATCACCACCAGGCTTCCAACAACTTTCAAACTTTATTTAAAAAATTTAAAAACATGTTTCCTGATAAAGAAATACTCTGTGGGTGAATCTTTGTTGGGAATTGTGTCCATGTTGTGTTTTTGAGATCTTCATGCATGATGATTTTGAAGCTCCTGAGACTGTCTAGTCCCATGTAGCATCTTGATAGCGACCACCCTTTAAAAGACACTTTAAAGCTTAAAAAGTCATGAGTGTAAATCCAAAATCTAATTTGGCTTAAATCAAAAAAACATTGACTTCGGAAAGATCGAACCGGAAGTGCTAAAATCCTAACTCGCTTCCAAGTTTTGCCTACAAAAATACGCCAGCCCAGCATTATGTTTTGTGACAATTACACTAAATTGCGGCAAGTGTCTCAGATAATTATTCACTGTTTTGTGACTATAATCTATGTCACAGCATTGAGTTGTAGTCATGAATCTCTCATGAAATTAATTTTCTTGTCTTCTCACTAGTGTCAACTTGTTTTTTGTTTAGATTTGAAAGACATCTCCAACAACAGAGCAACACGCAGACGGTAAGAAGAAACTATTTGATGTAAAGTACGGGATAATGTACAGCCAGTCAGTTATTACCTCAGATTATTACACGGCTCGTTGGAATGCTTGATTCTGATTGGCTAGTTGCCACATTTTTAGGTTTTTTATTCGCAGATAACAACCACTTTAAACTAATAACACACCGTAACCACCCATATGCTGCATATCATTTTGACAGGCACAGTTGAATATTACAAAATATATATATTAGACTTATATTTACAAATGATTAAACCAAATAGTGTGTTTGTGACATTTGAATGTCTTGTCTTATCTTAAAACCGACAGAAAATGGGTTTTCCTCTTGGAAGGTTTGCATTTGTTAAAAATTAGAAAATGAAATATTTTAAAACAATATTTAATGTTCCGTACCTTACTTATGTGGTAAATAGCCGTGTAATAAGCAGGATAATGTACAGGCAGCTGGTTGCGAAATAAGCCTCTTCAGTGTGCCCCCTTCATTTAAAACTTGCCCACAATCACAGCAGACCAAGAATATATAGACAGTGCATGCTAAACATACTGTACATGCTATGTACATTTGTAAACAAAATATTATATATGTTATTACTTAGGCATAGTTATATTGAATTTATTTGTAAGTATTAAAGGTGCAGTGTGTATATTTTAACGGCATCTCAGTCCACTGCTCACACTGCTCACCGCCACCGGACAAACATGTCATCGACGGAGACAACTTAGTAAAAAAAGTTTGTCCGTTAAGGGCTTCTGTAGAAACATGGTGGCACAAAATGGCGACTTCTACGTAAGGGGACCCTCTGTGTATGTTGATAAAAACGTCTCATTCTAAGGTAATAAAAACATAACGGTTCATTATAAAAAGATCTTTATACACCCCTGATAATATAGTTTTGTATATTATTTAGCATTTATGTCAAGAGATCCTTTTAAAAATTACACACTGCACCTTTAAATTGCACCTGTCAAGATGACTCTAAGTACCCAGATGAGGATGTGTTATTAGTTTCCGGGGGTTGTTTGGGAATAACAAACTTTGCAATGTCGCCTCTGACCAATCAGAATCGTGCATTCCAGAGCACCATGTAATAAGTACACATTGGAGACATCGGTTCATGTATTCCCCTCAGAGCACAACAAAGCCAAACCTCATTGTACTTTACCACACAGGAAACTCAACACCAACTAAAAGCCCAAGGTGCCGTCGCCCAGTCAACAGTCAGCACGCTGTCCAATCAGATGGCAGGATTGAGTAAGTTACGCTATGTTTATATTTTCTAATCTGCATCTTAAAAAAAATTTTTTTTAAAGTTAACTCAAAATACATAATACATAATTATTAAATATATTATTTTTAAGAGCCATATTTATTTTTGCTCTCCTGTCAATAAATGAGTTACAGCTACAATTCATCCCACCTTCTTTAATATGATTCATCTAGATTAAATGTAATGCAAGTTTTCAACTGTTGAAGGGCTGCGATTTGACACCACGGTTCTTAACACATTGTTATGCTCTGGGGTTTGCTATAGGCACAAAAACAGAAGACTTCACCCAAAATAGAAACGGCTCATTACAAAAAAGGTAAGACTCAAGTTGTTTTGAACTATGTGGAAAAGTACATGACAAAATTATAAAGTGCTGGGCAAAAATGAATCGTGATTAATCACATACAACATAAAAGTCAGTTTTTGCATATTCCATAAAAAATGTAAACTTATGCAACTACACCGCATGCGATATGTGAAGTGAAGCATTTCAGTGTATTCCATTTCAAAACACTGTGCGAATTGAAAATTAATTTTATCAGTAAAACTTGAATCCTTTTTAAAAAAAAAAAAAATTGATTACTGATAATATATGTTCTTATTTTAATCATGTCTCCATATGTTCTCTCCAAAAAAATCTTGGCAGTCTGTGTCATATATGCATAGCTGTTTATTGATCATTCATTTGCATTCATTTATTCCACTATGGTAAATATTAGAATGAAGCCTCTTGCGTTAAAATGAGCTTCTCTCCCGTTACGATTAAACTGAAACTTCATTATGACTGCCACTAGGGGGCGAACACCAACAATCGTTTCTGTATGTTGTGTGCAGTGGAAAAGTGGCTTTACTATCCAACGACAAAAGAGCACCACTCATATAATATAATATAATATAATATAATATAATATAATATAATATAATATAATATAATATAATACTAATAGTTATTTGTGCGTTTGATTCATGGACAGCCCACAAAACATTGTAGCAGTTGATGGTCTGGCTGCCAACCCCAGAAAGCAAGAGGACACTGGCACGGTAAGCATCTTGCATTTATTAAAAAAAATATTTTTAAAGAATAGAGAAGCATTCATTAGTGTGTATAAGTTTTTGTAAGAGCAGTTATAGTGTTTTTCTCGGGTTTATCTGCCATTGGATGCAATCGAAAGTGTGTTCATCATTTTAAAAGGTTGTCTGTCTATGTTAAGGATGACAGTCTAGACTCCACCACCTTCAGCAGCTCACCTCAGTTTCAATGGATGATTGCAAAGGGAATGGTGGGTCTGATTGGCTGATGTGGCCGTCAGTCTGCAGCGTGTTATGTTGTTGGTTGAGCTTTTGTAGTTTCTGATCCGGGGCCATATATTACAGAATCGTCCTGTCTTAAACCTAGGTTTAGATCTGACCGGTTCAATATTTTACACAGAATCCAAATTGAAATTGGTACTACACGGATAAGATTGGATGTTTCTGTAATGGGCTCTGTTCTGTTCTTTTATCGAGCCTATTTTGTTAACATTATTTCTTGTGTTGCCTGCATGTTTTTTTTTTTTTTTTTTTGCTGAATGGTCCTTTGGGATTTTTGGTGTTTCATTTATTCCATTCAGGCCTGACATTCATATTCATTTGGTGCATCTAATGTTCTTGTTTTCATCCTCAGGTTTTATCAGATGTGTATCATACTAACATTTTATTTTTTTACATTTGTTACCAAACAAAAAGCACAGAGGCATGATACTCATACTTAGAACTCATCGCATACCGTAAATAAGACTGACTAATGGGTAGCAAACTGTGCTAAATTCATTTGAAATGAGTAAAAACATTGTTTCTTTCTGTCAGATCCCTGTCGATCAGAATGACATCATGGACGACATTGAGCAATGGCTTAACGTGGATGTAAGTAACATCTAACTCACACTTCTCTCTATGAGCTTGTTTAGACCTGGTATTGAAGGAATATTCCATTTTCTTGGAGGAAGGGTCCGGATGGTTTGCTCACCACAGTGCCGTCCAGAATGTTGATGTCTTTCTTTGTTCAGTCGAGAAGAGATTGTGTTTTTGGGGAAAACGTTGCAGGATTTTTCTAATTTTAATGGAGTTTCAAAGGACCACAAACAATCCCGAACGAGGCACAAGGGTCCCATCTAGCAAAACGATAAAGGTAACAAATATCCACTTTTGGGGCACAACTTCTCGTTTAGATCCAGTCGTCATGCGCTAGCATGACCCGATGCAATACGTCATGACGTCAAGAGGTCACAGAGGACGAACGCGAAACTCCGCCCCAGTGTTTACAAGTGTGTTGAAAGAGGACCGTTCCTACGTTGTTGTATGCCAACTGATACTAATTAATGTCTTTGTGTCAGTTTATTGTTTAAAATGGTCCGCAAATGTGTGTTTTATATATGTAACACGTGACCTCCCTACGTCACTACGCATTTACGTTAGGTCGCGCCGGACCGGACCTAAACGAAAAGTTGTGCTTTAAAAGTGTATATTTGTTATTTTTCTTGTCAAAAATGTCAATCGTTTTGCTAGATAAGACCCTTATGCCTCGTTTGGGATCGTTTAGAGTCCTTTGAAACTCAGTTGAAAAAAACTGTTAAGTGTTAATTGTTGGTGTCTATTAAAGTCCATTGAAATGAGAAAAATCCTGCAATGTTTTCCTTAAAAAACTTCTTCTCGACTGAACAAAAAAAATACATCAACATTTTGGATGACATTGTGGTGAGTAAATTATCTGGATTTTTCTTTTAAGAAAGTGGAATATTCCTTTAAGATGCATTTTGGTGGGTCTGATTTGGAGTCGCTCTGATCTTTCTTGTGGTTTCCATATGCCATGCACTTACACCTTGTAATCCTGATGAATGTACACTAATATATTATAGGTTAATATTGTTGCCTGCCCATACAGACCTATGTCAGCAGTCATTTTAAACAAAGAAGGTTTTTCACATTTCATAAAACTTGGGATTTTTCTCTATACACAGAAAGACGGTAGTGGAAAATAACCATGTACTCAATATTGTTGGTGTGTACAAAGCATTTCATGTCATTTATTTTCTGCTCTTTGATGCAGGTTGATGATTCAGATGGAGTCACGAGTGAAGGTAATTTACTTCCTTGTTAATGTGGTTTGTGGTATCATTCAGTGACAGCGGCGGCCGGTGACTTATCTTCTGAGGGGCGCAAATTCAATATAAAGTGGCAAGAAAAAGTATGTAAACCTTTTGGATCGATGTCAGACTGTATGAGTTTAAAGACTTTGAAAAATCGGACGTGTTTAGTTAGTTCGTTTTAGGTCATTGAACGATGATGGCTGGGCAAACACACGCTGAAATGAAGGCTAGCAAACTGAAACAACATCTACCGTTCATTTTAATCATGACTTGTCTCAAGCATAAAAATAAGAAAAAATGAAGGAGACGAGTACCTGGTATTTGAATTTCGAGCGCAATTTCTCTCCAGACTGCTTCATTTTTATCCTATCATAATACAGTGGCGAATGCACGTTGTACAAACAATCTTTCTTTCCATAACTCCACAAGTTTCTTCTCCTGCTGTACAGTCTACCTGGCTCTTTTCCAGAATTTTGTCGGGAGGATAATTTTGACTGCAACAATCATTAATCATCTGTCTGTGAACATGTCAAACTAGCGATCAAAGACGGCAGATTTTAGCCTAGGATTCCAGGACTCTTTTAGGATTTCAAAATTTGTCCCAGGCAGCTAAATCGTGGCTAAAATCTCACAGCGTGCACCGGGCTTAAGTCAAGGGTATTGACAAACAGTGTGTCTAAGGATAATAACATAAAAATTTTTTATCTTTCACGTCTTTATTGAAAACAACAAAAAACTTCATGGTGCTTGTGGAAAAAGTATGTGAACCCTTGAGTTAATGACCTCAAAAAGCTAATTGGAGTCTCGTTAAAATAATACGCTTGGAGGTGTGGACTACAGCTACTTTGACTGATAAAAACTTATACTTTTGGAGAAGCACAAGAACAACACCCTTATGTGAGCCATGCCTTGCCAAAAAGAGCTTTCAGAGGTGCTACCATCAAGTATTGTTGCTTTACATAAAGCTGGAAAGTTGTTTCAAAGACTTTGTCTACAGCAAACAATCTACAAATGGAGATGCTTTGGGACTGTTGCTACTCTAACAAGAAGTAGGTGCCCAGTCAAAATGACACCAAGAACACAATGAAGACTAATCAATGAGGTAAAAAAACAACCAGAATGATAGCCAAAGATTTGAAGGCATAATTGTAAAGTATGGTGGAGGAAACAAAATTATTTGGGCTTACTTTGCTGCATCAGGGTCATGCCAGCTTGTAGTCATTAATGGGAAGATGGAGTCCCAACTATATCAGACAATTCTTCAGGATAAGGTGAAAAGGTGGATGATGCAACAGGACAACGACCCAAAACACAGGAGAAAGTCCACAACAGAATGGCTTCAGAAAAACAAAATCTGCCTTTTGGAGTGGCCAAGTCAGAGCCCAGACCTCAACCCAATAGAGATGCTATGAATGGACTTGAAGAGGGCCATACACATGAGACGTCCAAAGAATATGACAGAGCTAAAGCAGTTCTGCCAGGAAGAATGAGCAAAGAAAGCGCCTGGTTGAGGTTATTGCTGCCAAGGAGGGTCAACCTGTTATTAATTCTAAGGATTCACTCACTTTTTCCACTGCCATTTTGAATGTTAAATGAGTGTCAAGACATGAAAGATAAGAATTTTCAGTGTAGTTATTTTTAGACCCATTATGTTTGTCAATGCCCTTGATCTAGATCAGGGTTCTTCACATCCAACCCTGGAGAGTCGGTGCCCTGCAGAGTTTAGCTCCGACCTTGATCAAACACACCTGAGCAAACTAATCAATGTCTTCATGATCACTAGAAAATCACAGGTAGGTGTGTTTGATTAAGGTTGGAGCTAAACTTTTCAGGGCACCAGCTCTCCAAGGTTGGATGTGAAAAACACTGATCTAGATCAAGATCACATTTTTTGGCAAATTCATTCAGAAAATCATGAAATTCCAAAAGGATTACATACTTTTTCTTGCCACTGTATGTGTTTGGAGTGTCATTTGTGGCTTGTCATTTCAAAATGAAAGTTCAGTGCGTCATGTAAACCAATTACTCATTGCGCTCTTCAAACTATCATATTGTTTCTGTTCTACTAGTTAAAAGTGAACAGGGGAAGAAGGCTTTTGCATACGCAGCCTCTTATCTTCAGTCGAAATTGAAGTTACAAAATCTGGTGTCGCTTGCTCAATTTAAGGAAATTATTTGACACATGGAATCCGTAAAGTGATTACAGTGCATATTTTTTGTTTGTTTTGTCTGTGGTGAGACTAACTGTATTGCTGCCCATTTTGGCCAGGTCACTCCTTAAAAAAAGATTTTTAATCTTGGAGAGTCCATCTGGTTAAATTAAAATTAAGTAAATAATAAATGTATATCATGCGTCATGTCAAATTTTGATTACACATGAGATTAAGCGAGTTGGCATGTATTTTCACATTTACATGGTTCACATGATTCGCCAAACACATTGTTGGGCTAAATACATGTGTTGACAAACTTGGCATCATGTGTCCTTGAAAAATAAGTTACCGGCCGCCACTGAGATTATCTTATTTTATACTTTTAAAAATAGTGAACTTTTCACGCAGTAGACCAAAACTTTAACACTTAAGTCCACGCAGACTCCTGTGCTAAACCTCTCTGGAGGTTGTGTCAGAATTGGTACGCTGTCTTTCACAGTTTTATTTATCTATTTTTTGATTTAATGATTACATTTGATTACATTAACCAATTTAAATCTATTTTATTTATATTTTACCTGTCTACCAACCCATTAAATCCATGCAGGTTTTTTCTGAAAATCAGCACAGACAAAAGTCAAAAAGTCAATACAATATCATATTTACATATAAGCTTTATGTACACAATCTTATTATTGGCCAATCGAATCTCTCTGTCTCTTTCTCTTTTTAGAGTTTGATAAGTTCTTGGCGCAAAGAGCAAAAGCAGCCGAACGTCTTCCTTCAGTAACGGCTTCAATCTATGACCCAGACATCTCACAACCATAGATCTTTTAGATTTATATCCCGTGTCCTGCGATGAAGAAGCCCACAGACAAAAACTTTGTTCCGGGTGGATTTAAAGAACATGAACTCAAGCGACACCTGGACCTATTAACCTGTTAACAATTTCCTGCATTGTTGTTTTGCACACACACAATCACTTTTATGTTTCCTTTTAGGTTTAATAGTGTATATTTTTTCCTTGTGAAACTTAACTTTGATTACAGGTAAAGTTACCATAATTTGGGTGGATTTATTACCAATTGTATAACCATAAACACTGTTGTTTAACGTTGGTTACTGTAGTGGGACAATGGTAAATTTGTGGTTAAACCATCGTTAATTTTCGTATGGATTTATGTCTTTTGTCAAACCTTCGAGGCAGGTTATGATGGCAAGTCTAATTGTACTGCAAAATACAATCGGGTATTTTAGTACTGCAACGAATTTGACTCTTCCACCTTAATACTGTTTTGTTATAAAAAGACACTTTCTGTAGTAAAATATTTTGCTTTTAAAAATATTTTCTTAATATCTCGGAGGAGAATAAGCTCTACGGTAAAGCCTGATAAATGCGCCTTATTTAAAATAGGTAAGGTTAAAGCCAATTATGGATGTATATGTATGTATCTTATTTGGCTGCTTTAATTAAGGTGACTTTTACAGTAAGGTAACGGTTAATTAAATATTTTCTTACAATGACTGTTGTTTACTTCCACTCAACCTGTAGTACTTGAACTGTTAATATATTTTAAATCCTAATTATATTTAAGTTTTGGGTTATGTTACAGGATATTCATTAAAATAAAGTAATTTGGAAGTGTTCAAATGTTTATGTGTTTATATATATGTACTAATAAAGTCAGGTTCACAGGGTAGCCATTGGCACATTTAAGTGTTCTATTCTGTTGCATTTGTTTTGTTGGATATTAAATGTAACTAAACCATGCACCAACAACCATTCACCTAAAGGATTATTAGGAACACCATACTAATACTGTGTTTGACCCCCTTTCACCTTCAGAACTACCTTAACTCTATGTGGCATTGATTCAACAAGGTGCTGAAAGCATTCTTTAGAAATGTTAGCCCATATTGAACGGATAGCATCTTGCAGTTGATGGAGATTTGTGGGATGTACATCCAGGGCACGATGCTCACATTTCCCCACATCCCAAAGATGCTCTATTGGGTTGAGATCTGGTGACTGTGGGGGCAATTTTAGTACAGTGAACTCATTGTCATGTTCAAGAAACCAATTTGAAATGATTTGAGCTTTATGACATGGTGCATTATCCTGCTGGAAGTAGCCATCAGAGGATGGGTACATGGTGGTCATAAAGGGATGGACATGGTCAGAAACAATGCTCATGGCTGTGTGTGAAAATCCCAGTAACTGAGCAGATTGTGAAATACTCAGACTGGCCCGTCTGGCACCAACAACCATGCCACACTGAGATTGTCTTGACCAGGACCACACACCTAAATGCATTGAAGCAACTGCCATGTGATCGGTTGATTAGATAATTGCGTTAATGAGAAATTGAACAGGTCTTCCTAATAATCCTTTAGGTGAGTGTATATATAGATTGGTTAAGTTATTAATCCATTAAGTAAGTATAATATATAAAAGTAAGTAAAAATTCATATAAAAACTCTTTGGTTAGTCCTATTAAGTGTTGTCACTTGTCCAAGTATGCAGATTAATTTTTTCCCAAAGTAAATACTACAAATAACAGCATCAGTGACAGTATCACTTGCACTTCCTCAGCATTTACATCCTTATGCAAGAAATGCACTTATCAGGATACGCTGCATGATCTCTTGTGTAATGCGTACAATAATGCACATGATTGAATCTGAATCTATTTCGGTGACATACATTTGGTACCTGTAAATCACAACGAGCTGATTTGATTATTACTAATTGGCTATATCAATTAAGTCTTTTCTCCACTAATAAGCTGGTATGTAATGGACGTTCTGGTGCAGTATGGCTGCCGTCGCATCATCAAAACGGTGGTTGACAAGATTCCCCGTTTCATATGTAAAGTTTGTGTAACTTAGAGAAACAAGTTTTTTTAGACTAAACAAATCTTACAGAACCATTGAGTATATGGCTTTTTTAACATTGTGCAGTTTTGAAAAGATCACAGTAAACAACAGTTCAGGTAATGGCTTTATTTCCAAATAAAATTTACAAACTTTTAAAAAAATTTACACAATATTTCAAACAGTGCTTGTAACAAGGGAAGACAAACAAAAGGCTCATTTAAACATTCAAGTGCACCCATACAACAATTACATTGAGTATACATATAGCTTAAAAAACAAATCCTAATACACAAATCCCATTTATACTGGCAACCAATTATGATTTATAAGTTAAAGTCTAAATAAATTTTGATTCCTCTTCTTGGAGCATAAATGAGGAACCTTTAAGGCAAGCAGGATGTGCCAAAACAGTCAATACTTCGTTGAATGTGTTACTTTAACTACTGTAAAGCACATTTTGGTTCCTAATCATAGTAAAACGCAGTCCCCAGTTGCAACAAATAACTTAAGTTCAGCGCCAATATATTCCCTTCTTGTGAAATCACATCCATTTTTAACAATGAAATGATATAACTGCCTTCAAGCTGAACTCAGCATGTGCACTATTTATAACCGAATAGAGCGAGCGAGAGGCAGTTGTGCAATTTAACGTGATAAAGCTTGTCCCACATGGTTCTCATGGTCCCAACTACTGCTTTGATTGAAGTGGAAATGATCTAGTCATGTTGCATTATGCCATTAACCTTATGACTAAAAAGATGAAATAGGCTATTAAAGCTAACACAGATAAATCTTTAGGTAAGGGTCACAGTGAAATATTGCCACATCTCTACAAGAATCTGTGTCGTAGGGACTTTTATGCCTTCAGGTTTTCCCCTAAAATTCAGCCGGGTGCAGCTCTGCAGAATGGGCAAGACACCACCCTTGTTATGTTGCTTGTGTCATTATCAAAGCCAAGACAGTTTGTGTGAAAATGTCTTAATCCTATATGAATAGAAAACATTCCAGGCAAGCATATTGTGTTTAAAAAAAAAACAGATATCACAAATATAATGTAAAGCTGTTTATCTTCTGCAATGATGTTACATACATTAACCCACACATTATTATTATTAATGACACCAATCCTGAGATGCATTTTGCAGAATATTTTAACCAAAGCCAGTTACAGTAAATTCAAAGTAAACGTTTTTCCAATGTGCTTATTTCCTGAGGAAATGACAACTTTGGTGTTGTAAGTGGCATGCTTTTCAGTTGTCCCACTGGTGTTTGATGTCAAGTAGGATGCAACACCACACAAAACCCTGACTGTAAACCCTTCGAATCCCACTGCCATTGGTGGATCACAGTGTTACTAAAGGAATGCCCCGAAGGTAATGAATCATTAACCACCATCTGACTAACGCTGCCTTCTCTAAATGCTTCATATAAAAAGGCACTTTTCCCATACAAATTTGACACTAATTGTACCTGTTGTGTTGATAGTATCTTTAAAGGGTTTACATTATTTGAATCACAAGAATCCCAGCTTTTCGACGACATGTGATATTGTTGTCAAAGTTTTCTGTTAAATAATGCAGTGTTCCTCCCACAGTACATTGAAACTTTACATATACACATATATACAAACAAGATCAATCATTTATCAATGTTTATACCACGAGTCTGTTGAATGCTGTATTCTGATTGGCTGAGAAATGTTCAATGTTTTTTTTTCTGTAAACCACACACCTTAACTTTTTAAAATGTCTTAAAAGTAGGCACCAGAGCAATGTTTTGGGTAACCGTGGTGCAAGCGGAATAATTGACTTCGGTCCTTTAAATATTTGAAAATAATGCACACCCATCGTGCCGGATTACCTTGGGTGTGCATTATTTCTTATAATTCAACGGCTCGTCGTCAATTATTCAGTCCTTCCAGAAAAACGCAAAGTTTTTTTGTGATTGTTGCGGGCAAAAATCCTTGATTTTGCGGCACGTTTTCTTTAAAAATGCGATGGAATATGCGGGATATTTATGCAATGGAATTGCGGAACTTGCAAAAACTGCAATGGTGTTCACGTCACATAATAACGTTCCCATGGCAACAGAGGACACGGCTACGCTTGTGTGAAATTAATGCAACATTTTTCAACTTTCTGCTAATATATATGTGACTTTTTGCTACAAAAATGCGGGGATTATGAAATCATGCAAGCCCCGCATATTTTGTGCGCGGAAATCTGTAATTAATGCAGCGAAAGTGCGTCGTATTTGGAAAATATGCAGCCCCGCATAAATATGCAGACTTTGGCTGATTATGCAATAAATCGTGCGATCGCACAATCACGTTTTTCTGGAGGGACTGATTATTCCTTACATAAGCCAAGCTAACCTAACTAATCTTGGCAAGAAAGATTATATACACAACAGTGTAACACCGTAACAGTTACATCTTAAGGGCCGGTCACACCAGACACGTTCTATTGACTTTCATTCATACGCATGCAAATGAGTCGGAATTCAAGTCTGGTGAACTCTGGCCTGCAAATTCGTATCACATGGAGCATTGTGACTGAGGGGCAACCTTCCGATCTCTCTGGTGAAGCCAATATGGAAGTGACCCCCATGATTCCCATAGACCCTCATGTTACAATGGAGTGACACCTGGCTCCGCCAACTACTAGCTTCAGAAAAGCTCTTCACAAACCTATGGGTGACATGACGGACACTACGTCCATGGTCGTGATCAGTACAAAACGGGTATGTCAAAGCCTGCGTGACCGTTCTCTCTACTGAAAAGCACAAATGGACAAAGCCAAAGATCAGACTGATGAGCTGCTCCCCGCAGCAACGTCCAACAAGTACTTGCATACTCAAAGTCTAGTGTGACCGCAGCTTTAGGGTAGGGACAAACCAAACCGAACTCATTTGGGTCCAAAGTTGCCCAGACACCAAACGGACTTTGTGTAACAGCAGGTAGCAGTAGTTGGTATTCATTATTCAAGACTGGATACTGGAAGAGCTAGTGACTTCATCTACTACACAAGCTTAAATGCTGGCGAGCACCTTACAAGTAGCAATGCAGCTGATTTTACGCATGATCGGCCGGACCAGTGGCACAAGCAACAATGTCACAGCCGCGCGCACACACACACACGCAATAGAAGCAGCCCTTGACCAGTTATCCAACAGTGACATCATTTTAAATCTAAACCTGGATACGTGATCCGTTTGACAAAGACAGTGTCCCACAAATCGCACCATAATTAAACTACTTAGGCACTATGGTTTTAAAAGAACGCAGTGATTTGCGGCTTCACTCTGATAAGATGAAAACACACTTGACCAGGTGCAAAATGTGATGATGTAACAAGTTCAACGCGTTCTCACATTTAAACATCAAGTGTCAAGAGATACCAGAGAGCCCTATAAACATAACATCTTGACTGAGAAGAGGCGAGAGCACCCAAAGCATACGAGATCTGTTCAAATGAAATAAAATCTTTGTGCTGCCGCATTTGTTAAATACATACTGGACGTGCCATTAATTTAGACTCTATCACCCATCTCTTTAAGAGAATCATTAACTCCATTTGCTGCTCTATGTTGCAGTCTGTGCTCAGCTGCACGGGCGTAACCCTCCTCAGGTCAGTTTTGCACACACATAATCAAACTCTGGGCTTGCAAGAGTTCTGTACGTCCACAGAGTGACAAAAAAGGAAGTTGTGTGTCTATCAAGGCTGAAGAGTGAAGGTCACATGGTCCAAGTAGTTTGTCCAAACATGAAGACACCGTCATCAGATCATGAACCGTAGGCATCCAAAAATGTCAGGAGGTGGAGAGCACGTACACATTGCCTGCAGAAATCAGTGTGCTCCTTTCACCATCGTAATCCTAGGCGCCCTGTCCACCATAGCGCTTAACACAGTTGAAAACGGCAGCCCAGTGTTTTTGTCATGCCTTCCTTCACTGTGATTGGACGGCTAGGTTAAGTGACATTAATGAGCGTTCTTTTCTTTATAAACAGCAGCACTTCCATTGGAAACAATTGAAAACATACACTGGCTGAAGTATGTTTCTAGTGGACAGGGATGATTTGAGAGCAGACAGATTTATCTTCAGTGTATCAAACTTGCATAATTCCGTGTTGTACATCTCAAGTATTCTGCTGTTTGATTTGTCACCAAAGAAAGTAGTCATCTATGTGAGAAAGGAAGAAGTGGAGAGAGCATGAGCAATAAGATCATAGCGCAGTAAAGGGAAGGTTTTATATTTAAATTTCCACACTATATTTGTATAGAGATTTGGCCTATTCACAAAAAATTGCATTAAAATGCATTAACTGTTCACACCGCCGCCAACTTGAGATTCCAAAGTTACTGGAATTCATACAATTACAACATTAAGGAGCGTCAAATTCATCCGCGTTGCATTTTGGGCGACCAAAGCGTCAATCAGAAAGTTGAAAGAAGCTCAACTTTATGATAATAAGCTATGATACGGTTCAGCAGCAATCTGCAGCAAAACGGCAGCAACTAGGGCTGCACAATATATCGAAAATTTATCGTCACCGCGATGGCAGTGTATGTGATACACATATCGCACGGAGCTGCGATAACTTTTATAACATTTATTTTATGTGTCTATCAATTCTGTGTTGCATGATTTGATTGTCCAAATTATGGCTGCAACAACGAATTGATTAAATAGATAAAAATCGATTACTAAAAGAGTTGGCAACGAATTTCATAATCGATTCATTGTGTTGCGTGATGCAGAGACGGTTTTTTTTTTTTTAAGAAAAACTTATGAACACACTCGCACTGCGTCCCAAACCGCCTACTTCCATACTATATAGTAGGCAAAGAGTACGAGAAGTAGTGCTTTTCGCCTACTATATAGAATTGAAGTATGCAGTTTGGGATGCAGCGTCGGTCTCTCTCGCGCACTGTTGCTTGCAGAGTTCAGCCCCTCATAGACAGGGCGGCGGTCGGAGAAAATATAAAAA